>NW_024802934.1:3078196-3338874 GCF_019175285.1 Sceloporus undulatus
TACAGTTGGCCTGTCCCAACCATGGGCTTGCCATCCATGAATTGCAACATCTGCAGATGGCACCACCACATTCTCCTGAATGGTGGCACATTCACGTGGCTGCGCCAGCATGGCTGTGCACATGGCACGCCACCATTAAAACCAATGGGACTTGAGTTTTTGGCATCCTCAGGGAGGTCTAGAATGGAACCCCCACAGATACGAAGGGCCAACTGTATAGATTCTTGTTTTGAGCTGTAGGCCTCTCTGCACTATAGACTAGAGGTGAAAACAACCATCAGCATTCTACATCAGCTACTTAGTTGTGTATATATAATCAAGGCTGCATCCACACTACAGAAATAATCTGGTTTGACATCAGTTTAACTGACATGGATCAATGCTATGGAATTGTGGAATTTGTAGTTTGTTGTGGCACCAGAGCTCTACTCAGAATTCCATAGCATTGAGCCATGGCAGTTAGACTAGTATCAAACCGGATTATTTCTGCAGTGTGGATGCAGCCCAAGTAACATCTTCTGGCCTGACCCTCAACCCCAGTTCACCTTAACTGCCAGAAGTTTCATCAGATAAAGAAGGTCTGTTCAGCTGTTGACTGGGGCACAAGATGATGACATTTCCAACCCACTAATGAGAGAGACTGTGACAAGGAATTTCCACAGAGATTCTACTTCTGATAGTCGTAGCCTATCTCATAGTCTCCCTCGCTGAACAGACCTCCTTCTCCATAGCTACATCACATGATATGGGATCTCAGCCAAAATGTTTACTAAACTTTAAGTGTTACATGCACTTTACAGTAATGAGGTTCTAGGCAAGGCCCAGTTAGATGAGATAGGGAATCTTAAATCTGACATCACTGAAGCCTTCAGCTTGTCATAATCTGGACTTGGATACCACTAATTCATTCAACCAGGACTGATACATTGTAAGAGCAACTGGAGTGGATTTCTATCAAGGGAGCCATTTCCAAAGAAATCTCATTAGAAATAAAGGTCATACCATGGCAGTGTAGATGACTGAATTCATCACAATTATAGCCATTACTTTTGTTGCCCCAAAGCAGTGTTTAGCCTTTATGTTATAACATTATTAAAGGTCACAGAAGATGCTTTGACAAAGACATCAGACTTCAGCCCTAAACAACTGCAAAGTGGATGGGAGCAGAGAACATGCTGAAAAATTTTGGTGTATGCAATCATCTGGCAGAACCAGGAAACCATTTTAAACCTGTCTTCTTTAGGAAGGAGATGGGTTACAGTAATGGGCACTGAAATGCTTCTATTACTCTGCCTTGTTACATCTGCATGGAGCCTGCTCATTTTCATAGATCCCTTTTGTGCTTGTTCTTTATGCTGGTTCTTTGGTACTTTATTAGACTTTGACTCTGCTGTGAAATCTATGAGAAGCAGAAGTTCTTGCTGTTGTTGCTATGTGCCTTCAGATCATTTCCAACTTACTGTGAACCCACGCTGACCTTATCATGTGGTTTCCCTGGCAAGGTTTGTTCAGCAAGGTTTTGCCACTGCCTTCCTCTTAGACTGGGAGAACGTGACTTGCCCACAATCACCCAGTGACGTTTCATGTCTGAGCAGAGAACTGAAATCTTGGAGTCCTAGTCCAACACTCAAACCATGATGCCACTCTGGGCAAAGAAAAAAAAATCCTAATCTCCATTCTGACTTTGGTACATCTCTGGACATTTCCATGACTTAGCATAACCTGCTGTGGGGTGGACAACTTCGGCAGCTCTGGGGTCACACACACAAAAACAAACACCAAAATTTTAAAAACAGTAAAAATCAATATCTTTTTATTTTTCAAGGAAATCACCCTACCAGAAGCATGGCTCTCCTTGTTTTTTGTTTTTTTTAAAGACCTTTAGGTGGTGGTGCAGCTGTCTGGAGGCTACAAAATTGGACAATGAGTTGCTTGAGGTCCATGGTCACCATTTGCTTACCCAGATCAAGTTGTTTAATCTTCTGTTCAAGTAACCCAGGGATGTAATCAGGTACTTGGATACTCACGTACCCCAGATGAAGTACAGCCAGAACTCCTGCAGGGAAGACCATGATTCCTGCTACAAGACTCCTGTTCCATAATCCTGATGAGCGACTGATGGTGATTTTGTTTTTTGGTACATTAGTATATTATTTTAGTATTTTAGTATATATTATAATGTGTTTTATTGCTTTGTTCCTGGTTATATATGTCTGATATTCCACTCTGATTAAAAGGGTGTTACAAATAAATGTCATTATTATTGTTATTATCTAGTGGTCTCTTCAAATTATGCAGATAAATTTCCCATTTTAAAAAATGGAGTCTCATCACTTGAGGGTGCTCCTCATATGATTTGGTGGTTTTCTAGCTTTTGTATAATATTTTCCCCAATTCCAAAAAATATATTTGCCTCTGCTAAGGAAAAATACACTACTATTTTTGGCCCCATCTTTTCAATTTTGACCCTGTGAACCAGTGGAATGGGGCTTCTGAGACCATCTTTGAAAGTGAATCCCGCCTTGAGGCTGAATGAGGTCTTCCACCTAGGCTGCAGTGTATGCAGTTCATCAGTTAATAGAAACATACTTGTTCATGTAGGCATTCCTAGGCGTGGATCTTTAATTGTGGTTTGACTAAACTCTGGATACCTTTGTGTTCTTTTTATTTTATTGCTGTTATCCTTTTATAATTAATTACTATCTATAAATAAATCAGATGGACTTAGTAACTGACACTGAGCTGGAAGTGAGGGGTTCAAAAAAGGAATAAATGAATGCAGAGCATCCAAATAATGGGGGAAACTCTTGGTATTACAATACAGAAAAGAGGCTGTAAGGGTTACCTGGGTACCCACAGCACAAAAAGGTGAGATATAAATTAAATTAAATAAAAATAAGTGACTAAATACAAATAGTGTAATACGTTTGTAACATTACTTATGTGTATCAAAAATTAAGGGAAAGGCTTAATTTTATAAGATTCTGAAATAAGAGCGCAACCACTATACAACTTAGGACCTTATTGCACACATTTTTGCCCCCAATATGGGCATGGGCAGGGGATGTGCGTGGCCGAATGAAAACACGTTATTGCATGCCATACTGTCCTCAAGGCAGCCCCATGCCATCACCCGGTGCTAAGCCATCCTCGATCAGGGCTCAGCCATGTGATTTTGCTCAGCTGGAAAGCTTCCATCTTTCAAAATCCACATACCTGAGCCCTGATCAGGGATGGCTTAGCGCTGGGAGATGCTATAGGGACGCCTTGAGGACAGTATGGCATGTGATAAAATGCCTTTTCACTCAGCCACACATGTCCCCTACCCATGCCCAGATTGGGGCAAAAGTGTGTGCAATAAGGTCCCTAGATTTCCATTTGTGGCCCAACATCTTAGCAACCATTTCACTAAAATGTTATCTTTACATTTCAGTCTCTATCTATAAAGCAGAGTCAGGGAACTAGGCTTGAAGGGGGTAGACCTCCACCAGCCCTGAATAGGTACCTGACATAAAGGATGGGTCTTCTGGCCAGGTGAGTCAGGAACCATCTTTGGGACCCTTTCTAACTCAGCAGTAGTGATTGAGATGCACAGCGAACATAGTCCAGTCAAGAACTGCCATTGCCTAGTCAAATCTACAGCGCTATATAAATAATAATAATAATAATAATAATAATAATAATAATAATAATAGTCTCTTTTTTTCTCTTCTCTGATTTATATCCCATCACCTTACCACAATGAGATTTTTTTAAAAGTTGTTCACAATTAGATTTTTTTTAAAAAAAAAGAAGAAACGCCCCCACAAAACTTTATAATATTGAAATACAATTGAACAAATCAAAATATCAAAACACCATTGAGTTCAAAGCAATTTTAAAATATATCAATAAAAAGTGCCACACCCACTCATCAAAAGCCCTTTCCTCAGCAGCCATTCTGAATAAAAAGGTGTTCACCTGCCAGAGGAAGAAAAAAAAGGAAGGAACCATCCTAGACTCTCTTGGAACGGAAGGAGAACAGTCACAAAGCAGGCCCTCGCTCCAATCTCCCCTCCATGTGGCTTTTATGGCAGGACCAAGAGAAGGCATCTCAAGATTTCAGAATTCAGGCAAGTTTCTGTGTGAGAATACAGTCTTCAGGTAACCAGGTTCCAAGTTGTGTAGGGCTTTGTAGCCACTCCCTCCTCTGATAGGGAGAATATGATGCTAATGAAGCACAGAATGAGCCACACAACTCAAGGAGAACTTCTCTTTGAGGAACAACAAGGCAGATATTGAAGCAGGTCTGGGAAACACACTGTTCTGTTTATTCACTGTTTGCAGACAATTGCGAGTTATTCCCATGGGCTACTTGCCATCCACAGAAAGGTAAGCAGCACAGAAGGGATTTCCCCAACCAGTGGGTAGGGCTCAGGGTTGAGGGGAAACTTCTCCAGCCCTTCAGAAGGCCAGATGGGATTAGGTCTGGGCACTGGAGGTTCTTCCTCCTCCATCACAGAGACTTGGGAGCAAGTCCATTGAACTCAGTGTGAGATCCAACCCTTCTGTAATACTGTAACTTGTTTTTAAAAGTGAAAGCTAAAAACATAATGGAAGAGACTTGAATATTCACATGAATATCCAGGTCTTATGAACCCTGAGTGACTACAGCCCTGAAAAGACCTATAATGTAGGAAATAAGTGATGGAGGAGAGGAATGCTGCTGTAAAATGAATGGAAAAGAAGGCTTGAAGATGATATTTTTAACATCACTTCTCATGCTTTTTTAATAACAGCAGGTGATAGGAAAAACTGCAATGTTTCATTTGCTAGTGAACAAGCTCTCAAAGCATGGATTGTTGTCTCCTCTTTCTCTTCTTTCATTTCTTCTTTCTCAATTAAAGCTCATTATAGTGTATTATCGTAATGTCCCTGAGCACTGATTTAATTGAGCTGTTTGCCTCGGTAACCTGGATATCAGTTTATTATATTTCCTGCCTATAGTAATTACAGATGAGCTGAGCATTGGCTAAAGCATTCATTTCAGAACAGACCCATTTCAACATGGGTAGACAGAACCACATTACTACACGCTTTGGCAGGAGAGCATTTGGGATCCATCCAAGATATTTTGCTTCCTGAGACAAAGGAAAAGATGGTGAACATTCCTATTTCATGTACAAAAGCTAACCAGGCTGCCATCCACTACTACACATCTTGACAGAAGACTAGCTTAGCAGCAGGCCACATGGTGCAGACATCTTGATTCCACCCCACCTTCCAGATTCCATCACCTGAGACAACTGTGTCACTCCACCAGATCATAAGGCCATCTAAATTTAATCTCCATGGTCATGTAGCTTGTATCAGTTTCAGCTTAGTATGGGTGTACCCACCATGCAGAATTAAAGAAGTTTCACACCTCTTTAATTGCAATGCCTCTGGCCTATGGAATCCTGAGATTTGTAGTTTGGTGAGGCACCTGAACTCTCTGGCAGACTAGGCTGAATACCTCACCAAATTACATGGCAGTTAAAGTGGTGTCAAAATGCTTTAATTCCACAGTGTGGATACATCCCCAGTGGTGTATTCACCTCCTCATCTACCAGTTCAATCCTACAATTTTGCAGGTTATTAGCAGAAGACAACTTCAAGGGTATGCTTATAATTTGTGCAGAGAAGCCAAGATAACAATGATGATAAAATTATCCAGTGTAATGTTGCCTTCTTTAAATGGTAGCAAACCTTCCACAGAAACCCAGTAGCACTTCAGAAATTAGGCCATGTGTGAAGAGATGGAGAAGATATTATGTTTATGGCTGTTTCCATGTCAAGAGTACATGAATCAGCTGTGGATTTTAATCCAGACTTTAAAAGAGATAACCAAAGTCCAGAACCTTATCCGCAAAACAGGTTTAACACCATATATAACTCCTTTAAAGTCTGGAATAAAACCAAAAGCAGATTCATCACACCCTAACACAGAAACCACTTGAAGACAAAGGATCACAATCCTGTCATTGGAGATCTGAAAGCTGGAAGCTGAACTATACCACAGCCAATACAGTGGGGAGAGGAATACAAGTCAAAGGTCTTGGAGCCAACTTCCATCAATATACACCCAGTCTTGCACAGTTTTCACCAACACCTCCCAGAAGATCCAGAGGTGTAGGTGAAACCAATCCTACACTCCCACATTGGTTTAGAAAAACATGTGGGAGAGAGTTAAACAAGACATAGGTGGCTTGTTTTAGAGTAGAATTGTGGCTTCAGAATGCTTCCCCCCCCCCTTTCAACCCCAAAATGGAGGGTATGGAACAGTCAGATCCACAAAAATGTCCTTGAGATCACATTACCCACAGGCTGTGTGACTCCCACCTCTGCACAATAAGACTTGGTCCCACTACACCAGAGGAATAGCAGAGATTAGACAAGCCATTGGCCTATCCAGAGGTGCACTTTGTGGCGTGGCGGCAGTGATACTAAGGTTAGGGCACACCAACCGCACAGTCCATAACCCTTGTACAGGCTGGCAGCATAGTAATGGTGGCATCCCAATTTAAGCACTGTGCAGTATTTGCACTGCACCGTGCATCACTTGTGTCGTGTGTGCGCCAGTGACGCACTCGCAACATCACTCCAGCACCGTAAAAAGAACCTGGGAAAATGGGTTCTTTTTACTCCAGAGGGTAGCTGATATAGTTTGGCGGCTACGGCTTCCTTCCGGAGGGAAATAGGCCACTGGCAGGCCACCCCTTTGGGGCGATCTGTACTGAGCCATTGTTTCTTCAACCTCATCTATCCTTATGGCAAAAAAGTCAATATACACTGGTGCTCTTTGGATCAATGGTAGGGTATTTAAAAAACAACAACAAATAAATACATTTGGGACTAATTCCCTGGGCCTAAATCCAATTAATTGTTGGCCTCAATAAATACAGTAGATCCATTTAAGTAATGTGACTTACATATGTGTTGATTTAGCAAGTTCCTGTTGTTTGGGTGAGTCGGAGTCCACTCTAGTTGGGCCTTACCATTGCATCTAGGCTCGGTTTTCACCAGCTTGCTTGTTCCTCCTATATTCCTGCTCCCTCTTATTAAATAGTCTCTCTGGGTTTCTTCTTGCGTGCATTTCTTTTTACCTTTGTAACTATGCTCTGGCCTAAAATTTGCCATTAAACCCAAAGGCCAAAATCCTGTATGACCTTATACTTAACTAAGTATTTAACTAAGTAACTTCTCCTGGGCCAGTCCCCCAAAACCAAATGGAAGCATCATTCAACTGTGCTCTGATTGTTGGCAGAATGGCCCTTCTTTTCCTCATGCAGCTGATGTCCACTAATGTAGGTAGAGGATGAGTTCCAATTGTGGCAATACTTCCAAAATAGTGACTAAGTAGTGATCACGAATACAAAACAGTTATGGTTAGGTAGCTTTTGTATTCATGACCACTACTATAATCACAGCTGAGTGGTGCTTAAGCCTGGCCTTCAGAAATCAGGCCAGGAGTACGGTAGTTACTTAGTTAAGTACTTAGCTAAGTATAAGCTAATACAGTATTCCAGCCAACCTTTACAGTGATGGGGACAAGGTCTAGGTGTAGCTGACCCAAACTGTCAAGATTGGTGCTGAAGTGTTTAGTTTGTTTGTAAATCAGTTTTATCCTCATCTGCATTGCAACCCCAGTCACAGCACCAAAGTAGACATGTCTTGTCTAAAGGTCTGTTTATCAAATACCGTGAATCATATTCACTCTATTTACCCTTCAAAACAACTCAGAACATGACAGAGCTTGCAGGTGTCATTTTTTCTGTACTGCAACCTCTACAGAACCCTAGCCAACATGACCACCAGCTATGTTGAATGAAAAATTCAGGGAATTACAGTTAAAATGTAACTTTTCCAAGTTCAGGAATATGACTATGACTATGCTATCTATGAGTTTCTTTTTACAGAGTGCATCTGTCAGTTCTTTCTAACCTGTCTCTGTTTTTTTTTTAATTATTATTAGAAGGAGAAGATGGAGTGGAGAACAAAATGTTAAAGTTGCAAGAGCAAGTTCAATAAGACACAGGTACAGAAGGTAACAAATTTGCAAATAAATACAGAAAAATAGTCTTTGCATAGTTCAGAAACGAACATCATGTGTTACCAGTGTGATGTGTGAACTGGCACACAACAAGCACATAAATCCACATTTTAGATTAAAATGTTGCAGCTGAAAAATATATAGATAGATCCAAAACTCTTAGAAGAAAAAAACTTAGAAGCAGATTTTAGCATGAACGTTAAGTAGCTATTTTCCTCCAAGTCAGGCCATGCTATAGAGTGTGTGAGTGTGTATTTAAAGGTGGGGTAACCTAAATTATCTGTCTCGGCATGCCATATCCAGTCATCCCAGACTGGGATGCTCCCTTGTTACTCCCCATTTGGAGGCCGATGACATTCTGTCCTTGACGAAGTTGCTCTTCTGAAAATCCTCGCTGGTTCTTCTGTGCTTTCCTGTGAAAAAGATGGGTTTTGTTAAGATAATGTGTTTGCCATTATTCAGAATTTTCCACTATGACATGTTATAAATAACTAACTCAAACCTTTCTAGATTTGCTGGCGACCTAATTTCCTCTGGAGGGAAGCCACAGCCACCAAACCACATGACTTCTCTCCGGAGGAAAAAGAACCCAGGGGAAAACGGGTTCTTTTTCTGCCGCCATTGTTACATTGCGAGTGCGCCAATGGTGCACTCGTGATATAACTGGTGCAGCATGATGTGTGGACACTATGCATCCATTATGTCACAATGGGGTGCCACCATTGGAGTGCCACCAGTCTGTGCTAGGGTTAGGGATCGTGCAGTTGCCACACGGTCCCTAATGCTAGTTGCGCCGCCGCCACACTACAAAAGGCCCATCTGTCCCGGGCCTCTAAAGTCTTATACAACTCCAAGTGGTGTAATTTTTTTAAAGTGTTTTTTAAGTAAGGAGAAACAGAAAGAGCTAAGCCATCTTAGAAGCTTAAATGTGCAGAGACCACCACCCTTGAAATTTAAGAGAAATTTCTTCCCGCCATGAACTGTGATATTTTTCAAGGGGTGTGTTTGGCCATATCTAACAAATGTTGTATGAGAGTGGGATTCAAAACTTTCTGCCTAGCTCTGTCATGGAATTGATTTTGAGTCATAGTATCTCATCCAAAGTCTAACAAAGAACAAAGAACTGAGAGCATTATTAAATCTGAATTAATGCTAGACAAATTCGATTCCTTATTCGAGGTGGTTCTCTCAAGCTACAATCTTGGAGATCAGAAAAGCAGATCATCTTGGAATGTTGCTACTGATGCATTAGCCATACCCACAGAATACAGGCAGGGAAAATGTTATTTCAGCCAAATCAATATAATGCTTTTCCAGTGGCTGAGGTCTTAAGTAATGTGGATATCATCCAACAAAACACTTAAGTAGATGCCCAAATGATTTGCTAGATTAAGGCAAGAATGTACAAGACTGAGCACCATTGTCCAGAAACTGATTTTACAAAATGCATAAAATGCTAACTCTGGCAAGATTTCTCTAGAAAAGCTGACCATCCTACACTGATTTGGAGTTCTGGCACTTTGCTCGGCTGAGTCGGAAAACTTGGTTATTTCCATTATCCTATGTATTGTTGCTCTCTTAGGACATACTCTTATAAAGTGTCTGTCGGTCTATTATCCACCATAAATCCACCAACTTGATCACAGAGTCACCAAATTTGAAGGGTTATCTAATGGGGCTGAAACAAAGTGCACAGTAGAGCATTTGTTAAAGAATGTCAGCTACTTCAGGTCCCTCCCAAACAAACAACTGTGCTCAAGAATGCACATTTGTGAACACATGTTAAGTTTTTTAGATTTAGGCTGACACCCCAATTTTCCAACATGTTTATTTTCTATTTTCTATTTGCATGAAACTTGGAATGAAAGACATTTAAAAGCCTGTAGTGCTACCAATGGTGACATTTGTGGTTACCATGTCAGTGGAGCAATGAATCCATTCTTGATTTCACTATGAACATTAAATGAGTTATAAAATGTGCTGAACCTGGCTGGGTAGTTCTTTTAAAGTTTTGAATAAACATCAAAACAGATTCATTGCCCTTATGGTCATGGAAACCATCAGTCACCACTAGTTGCATGCTTTTGTTTCCTTCAAATCATACATTACACTTCTTCTTAAAAGGCAAAATTTTGCTGGAAGTTCTGCTTGTCATTTCCCAGTTACCTGTATCAGTGCAACATCCCCACCAAGTCTTGTAGTATGTATATGTTCCCCATCAGGGATGGGGAAATTGCAGCTCTGAGACTATGGACTTTATCACATGCGGAAAAGCAGGGTTTTAAATTGAAATTAGCCCATGAAAATTGTGTGATCGCGGTGAAAGTTTTCACAAGATTAAAGAGGACTTATCCTGGCAATAAACAGGTAATGACCAGCAATTGTGCGATTTGCTGTCCACATGAGCTCAAGTCTGTGGATGGTAAGCCCACGTATGGCATGGGCAGACTGTAGTATTCAACTAGATTGGTGTACCAGTCTGTTGTAGCATAAAAACACATAAAGGAATCCAGTTGCAGCTTTGAGACTAACTGGGAAAAATAAAATTCTAGTTTAAGCTTTTGAAGACTACATTTCACTTCATCAGATGTATTTCAGTGGTGCAATCGGGTTTCTTTGTGTCTTTTTTCTTTTGTTAATCAGAATATATCCTTAATTTCTCCCATCTCAGGCAGGTGTGTTGAGTCATTCTTTTGTCTTTTTGTTGCCAGCAAAATGGTGCAAGATCTTAAGACAGTACAAGATTTCAAAATATGCAGGCTTGAAAAATAGGATGGGAAATGCCTATGGATTCACTCAAAAACCATAAGAAAGACTCCAAAGTACAAAATTGATTGCTCTGTCTTTGGCTGCTCTGCTTCCATTATAATAAGAGGGTATTTTTGCTGCTTCTTTAAAAGGTCCTGATATTACTGAAGCTTAAGCTCAACTGGCCTAAGCCTGAAACTTTGCCTAGCTCAATCATGCTTTCTGAGGCCAAAGAACCTGAGATTTATGTGGGATAATCTTGCTAGCCTATTATCTTGTCTAATGTCCTGATTTTGAATTAGAGGACCTTGAATAGTTTGCCTGCTTGTTAAGATCTCCCTCTCTTTGCACTCATCCATCCAGACTTTCAGTGCTCCTCAGCACCTTCAGAGAGACTAAGGAAATATCGTGTTTGTCATCTTGTGTTGTAGTGGTTTGAATTTCATCTCCTGAATTTCTATCAATTCATTTATTTGTATACATTCTCAGGATAGTACAATGCTTTGGTTTCAAACATTCAGTCACTTAATAGGACACAGCCTCTTGCTTCTACACTTGACTACAGCAAGGATTTATTTAGAAGTTTAGAATCCTCAATGGACAATTAATTGGGTATCCTTTCTCCTTTCTTATAAATTAAATTGGACAAAATATCTGTGTGATTAATAAAACTATGCTCTAATGTTAAGCATGGAATTCTTTACCAGTGCAGAGTTTAGCAGCCTGAGAATCCATTTTTTAAAGGTTTTTGGATCTCATGGTTATGAAGAAAGCCTCCAAACTTGTATGGCTGTTGACAAGAAAGGCTGCCATATTGTATCCTACCACTTGAGAGTAAGGCTGACAAGATTTACTTTTGAGTAGATTTTACCATCAGAACCAAAAGCAGGGTTGTGAGTCGTATGGCTATCCAAGTATTGTTGGACTGCAGCTCCCGACATTCTGCACCATTGACTATGCTAGCTAAGTCTGCAGAGTTGCAGTCCAACAAAATCTGGAGGGCTCCATAGTTTCCATCTAAAGGAATTCTTCCTTATTTTGTGATAATGAATTAATCACTGCTAGAATTCTTGTACTTTTAGCATTTAGGGTTGGCATTTCTTTGAACAGTGTTCATTCCCTTGTGTAACAATGTTCTTGTATCAATCCAGTGGTCATTTTCATAACAGCAAAGAGTGCCTTTACTACAGAAATGTTACAGTATTCTGATATACCTTTTTATTGCTGCTGCAGCTCTCCTCATTCCCCTTCTCACTGTTATTTTTAGGTTGAGCACTCCTCCTCTCTTGCAGTGGAGCACTGATTTGATCAAGCCAAACTAGGCTTTCCTAATGTGGTCAGGTTGCATCTCCCACTAGCCCTAGCCAGCATAACCAAGGGGTTGGAAGCTGGAAAATAGAGTCCAGCAACATCTGATCCTCTGTATTAGATGAAAATGGAATGAAATATACTACTGCCTTTCGGCCAGTAGCAGAGCAGGGAGCTTTGTTTGTGCCGAAATGATATAGCATTTTGTTTGACACTGAAAAGAGGCTAGCAAGCATCTTATGAAGAGGTTTAAATGCAACAGAACAGATGGAAGCTTCAATGACTCCATGGGAAAGTCCTTTTTAAAAGAGCCAATGAACCTCCAACACATTATCTGTACAGTATTTCTCAAGTTAATACTAGAGAGCATCTCAGGTATAGGTAACCTAACTAATTTTCACTTATAATCTATTATGTCAGGATTTGGGATCTCATTACTCTGTTTATTTGAAATGCTGAAACTATGGGTTTCCTGCTCAAGAATCCGTGATTCTCAAATTGTGGGGTGGGACCATGGGGCCATGAGAGTGGCTCAAGTGGGGCATGAGATTTGGAGGACATAATCCCCACCCCCCATCCCTCACTTCCCAAACCTTTTCTGTCCTGAAAGGAAAGAGAAGGGCAAGGAGGGCACTTGAAGCCTTTGCCTGACGGAGAAGGAAGAGAGTTATTTCCTTATAATCTGTTAAAATGTGAGTATACATGAAAGTGTGAATGAAACTACACACACTAAACAAACAAAGAAAATTTCTTCACATACTGTGTCAAGCAGGGGCCCCAATATCTGGATGCAGATGCAAAGGGTGTCACAAGGGTAAAAAGTTTGAGAACCACTGGACTAAATGATCTTTGAGAAGCCTTCCAACATGATTCTATGAGGAAAATAAACATGCTGAATTCTATCAGTCCAGGCCCTTGAGCACCTAGTGATCCACAGAGAACTAGCAAATCCTTTAGAAAGGGGGCATTTTCTCCTTTTCTCTACCCTTGCTTTTCAGATGATGTGTTACTTCCCTCCCCCCCTCAGGGCATCTACCTCTTTGGCAAAAATTGCTTTGCTTAATGACAAATCTGAAAGGGTGGTGATTCCATGTAGGCTAAACTTTTATAGTTGTTTGTAGAAATACAGAAGAAAATAGTCTGAGCAAGTACAGATTGACTCTCCCTTGTCTGAAATGCTTGGGACCAGAAGTGCTCTGGATTCCTTTAGGGGGGGGGTGTGGATTTTTGAATATTTTCATATACATAAGGAGTTATCTTGGAGATGGGACCCAAGTCTAAATTTGAAATTCATTTATGTTTCATATGCACCATATACACATAAACTGGAGGTAATTTTATATATAATTATTAAATGGTTTTGTGCATGAAACAAAGTTTTTATACACTGAACCACCAGAAAGCAAAGGTATAACTATCTCAGTCACCTATATGGACAATTTTGGATTTTTGAATATTTCAGATTTTGGGATATCCGATAAGGAGACTCAACCTGTATTCTTAAACTGTACCTTTCCCCCCTACTGTATGCCATTTACTTCTCAGTGTATCTATAAGTTGTGTTTTAGATTATGCATTATTGTTATATTTTATATGTTGCCTTTCTCTTGGCATGAAACCTAAGGCAGCTGGCAAATGACTGGTAATATGGGTTCAGATCCTTTCATAAAAACAACACATTTTATCTATAAGCCCCTCCACCAAAATGTCCCCAGAGAATAGTCAAACAGATCTTTACCTGTGAAACCAAGATGGATCCCCTTTGTAACATCCATCATCCCTTGTGACAGCTTCACTGCCCAAAGCCATTAAGGTTCTCTGCACTGCAGCCATATCCTTGCCTAAAAAGGATGAGAGAGACACTCTTTACTCTTAAATTGTTTGGCTGCATTTTCAGCAGTAATGTAGACACCAATTTAGTCTCAAAATCTCCAAGGCTTTCTTGTACCATTATGTTTTCCGCTTCTCCTCTCGTCTCATGGGAACTATCAGGGCTTCCCTCACCCAGAATCCCTTGCCAACTGTTGTATGGTTTGCAGCAGAGTAATACCAAAACCAACAACATTTTCTGTTCCACTGAAGCTATTACATTAATAAGGAGAAGATGAATATATCTAGAACTATCCAGATATTTCTAGATATTTTGCAAACCTAACTTTACATAAGATTTTTATCCTTGCAATTCTGTTTCCCCAAAGCCATATTCCCAAAGCTAGGACTGCTGAAATCCATGGCAACCCATTCCATGGTGCACCTTTCCCTGTACCCAGTAACCTGTATCTTTAAGGGCTACTTGCATGCAAGTGAACCCAAGATGGCTTCCCACCTGAGCTGAAGAACAAGATGGTACCCCCAATTATTCCATACACACTTGTCCCTCCACATTCTCTGGGGTTAGGGGCACAGGACCCCTGTGAATGTGGAAAAAACACAAATAACAAAGACACTATGTTTTTACCTCAAAGAGCACCTCTCTAGAAATCTCTAAATCCTTCAGTGCAACTCTGTGGTCAACATCTGTCAGATATTGACCATGGAATTGTGCCGGAGGAGCTACAAATGTCTAGTGGAGTGTTCTCTCCAGGAATTTCTAGGTCTTTCAGTACGACTTTTAGTTAAAGTTGACCACAGAGTTGTGCTGGAGGAACTAGATATTCCTAGAGATAATATATTAACAAAATCTGTGAATAATCAAATCCACAAAAGTCAAAGCTGCAAATGTGGAGGGATGAGTGTACAAGGCCAACTGTGCTGCCATCAATATTTTCATCAATATTGGTGATTGGACAGCATTCTCTACTGCAATTGATGGCAGTGTACTAGCTTGGAGGATGCAAAGAGAGCAGTATGGGGAATGGTTCCTCCACTTGACACCTTGGTGCCACCTCCAAATGTTTGTCAACTGAGGCAAATGCATCACTCTGCTTGATAGTAGGAACAGCCTTCTCTGTTCATGACACAAGTTAGCTCTACATCCACTCTGGTCCTTGTCACTGCCACAGAGAACCACTGGGTGGTTGTGTCGTGTTTCTTCGCCCTTCTCCAACATCATTTTCATCTTCATAATTTCTTCACTATTCCTGAAGACTGAGACAATCTTCCATCTGCTATCTGAACAAAATCCACTATCTTTATACAAAATGCAGTATGAGACAGCTGACGAAGACTTGCATAACTCTTCTTATCAGGCTTTGATAGACAAACATTGTACTCTAGTCCCTTTCACCTCATAGCTACAGTGAGGCATGAGGCAAAAATGTATTGATGGAATCAGTACAGTGCTTGCATTTATTCTGGAAACTTTTTGACACTGTTTTCATATACATTGTCCAGTTCATTCCAATTCCATAGAATATGTCAGCTTTATTAAGTTTGTTTAACAAAGGCCCGATACATACAGGCGGGAAGCAGCGTGCCAGCACTGATTCTAGTCCATACAGATGCCGCCATCATGGTGGCCTCCCATCTATACTGGGGCCGCACTGATGACGACGACACTGTACAGCGACCAGATGTTGCTGGCAGGAAGTGGCATCATGGCGGTGCTCTTTCCTGCTTGCGGTGCCGCAAAAAAGAAGCCGCTCTAGGCAGCTTCCTTTTGGTGGCACATCAGTGCTGTAGCGTGCGGCTGCTGCAGCACCGACTCTGGGCAAAGACAGTTGGCATGGAGCTGCCCGTCTGTCGAGCCCCAAAAGGATAATGATTAAACTCATTATCCAATGCAACATTAAAGCAGAAATCTAAAATCATAAAACCCTATGCATACTGAACTGATTAAAAATCCATGAATTCCTATGGAGCTGTCATAATGTAAAGGATTTTTTTTTTTTTTTTTGTCAAAATGCCTGAAATAACTGCTAGGGTGTGGTGGCTAGGAGTCTATACTATGAACTGGAAAGATATCAAGTATGAATTTACTAGTTGGCCTTAAGGATACCACTGTCTTTTAGACTTAGGGTGCATCTACACTGTTGAAATAATGAAGTTTGACTTTAAAGGTTGTAGCTCCATCCTGTGGAGCTTGTAATTTGTAGTTTTACAAGGCCTTTTAACCTTCTCTGCAAAAGGCTGCTGGTGTCACACAAAACTACAAATCACAGAATCCTGTAGGATAGAGCCATGGAAGTTAAAGTGGTGGTCAAACTGTATTATTTCTACAGTGCAGATGCACCCTAATGCTATCTCAAGACATTTTGCTATCTGGGGGGAATGATAAGATGGTGAAACCACCAAATCATAAAATTGGAAGAGAGCACAAGGGTCATCCAGTCCAACCCCCTGCTATGCAGGAACTCTCAATAAAAGCATCCTTAACAAATGGTGATCCAGCCTCTGTCTAAAGACCGCCAAAGAAGGAGACTACTCCACTGTCTGAGGGAGTGTGTTCCACTTTCCAACAGCTCTCACTGTCAGGAAGGTCCTCCTAATGTTTAGGTGGAATCTCTTTTGCTGTAGCTTGCATCCATTGTTCAGGGTCCTGTTCTCTGGAGCAGCAGAAAACAAGCTTGCACCATCCTCAATATGACATCCCTTCAAATACAGGGCTATCATATCACCTCTTTACCAACTCTTCTCCGGGCTCAACATACCCAGCTCCCTAGATCTCTCCTCACAGAGCATGGTTTTCAAACCCTTCACCATTATAGTTGCCCTCCTCTGGACACACTCCAGCTTGTTAACATCCTTTTTGAATTGTGGTGTCCAGAACTGGGTCAGTATTCCAGGTAAGACCTGACCAAAGCAGAATAGATTGGTCATCATCATCCTGGTCATTCTGCTTTAAAGCCAACTGACCTGGCTGGGGCTTCATCCTCCAGCTCACCTGAATACAGCAAACTAGCTTGAAGCGTGTAGGGAGCAGACAGGTTTGGCTGCTTCTCCTTCCACATTATCAGAAACTTCCACCTGAGATGACTCCCTTCTTTTGAGATACATATATACGTCTCTCTCTCTGTGTGTGTGTGTGTGTGTGAGAGAGAGAGAGAGAGAGAGCCAGCATGGCATAGTGGTTTGAATGTTGGACTAGGAGACTGGGAAGCCAGGGTTCAAGTCCTGCCTTGGCCATATAAACCCACTTGGTGACCTTGAGCAAGTCACACTTTCTCTTTCTCAGAGGATGGCAATGGCAAACCTTCTTTGAACTAATCTTGCCAAGAAAACCACATGATAGGTTCACCGCTTTAGGGTCATCATAAATCAGAAATTACTTGAAGGCACACAACAACAACAACAACAACAACAAATATACTTCTGTATGTATGTTTATGTATCCCAATCTGGTAAATCTGGAGGCCCAAAACATTATTTTAATCCTGTACATCCATATTTCAAGGGTACAGGGGTTCCCTCTATACATTATGAAATTGTTCATTTTTAATACATTCTGTTGGTACCAAAATTAATTCATTAACATTAAAAAGATGTAATATATCAGCATTAAAATTTGACAAAATTAATTTGTTATTCAGTTCAGTGAAATGTTCAATTAAAAATGCTGAAATTGAAACAATACAATTTAAAATGATTAAAATAAGAGCCTTAACAAATTAAAGAAGCCACTGACCTTACTCAAAACAATTAATGTGGTTGGCACTAATAATACATTTTAAAATCAGTTTTAAAAATGTTAAGGAATTGGGGAGCATAAAGGAATTTTTCATGAAGTATTTCTAGATCAGTTTACAAATAAACTAGCTTCCTTATGAACACTCACAGAATCCATACCTTCAGCTGTGTCCACCTAGATGAGTACTGTACTGCCTAAATGATTTCATTCCATCTAGATGACTGTTGTCTAGTCTAGAGAGCATCTACTTGCTTCAAGAGCCCTTTTCAGACATTCAAAGTATGTATAGAAAATATGCACACTGACGCATCATCTCCCAATATATTCTACTATTACTTTTTCTAGGCAAGGATTCTCTGAAGATGCCAGCCACAGATGCTGGCAAAACGCCAGGAAGAAACTCTTCTAGAACATGGCCACATAGCCCAAAAAACCCATAAAAAACTATATTCTACTATTATTTGAGTAGTGGTTCAACGAATGAATATATAGGAGAAAAGGTTTTTTTTGGGGGGGGGGGCTCACCTTATCCCTGACCAAAAATATTCACGGTCAACACTTTAAATCGCTTAAAATACCTAAGTCTCTGACAGAGACTTGGCTAAGTGTCTTTCTAAACCCAGCACTTTGTCTCTCTTCAGCACACTACAAATTGAAAATGAATTTGAAGCTGGGAAATTGCAATCTAAGTAGATGAACTCAACATGACACAGGAACTTGTAACTCCAAACAAAGTACGGTGAATAAATACATCATTTACTTCTCCTGCAAGCTTCTACAATAAACAGACACTAATAGATTTGATTCTAGAAGTCACACTTTTGATCAGCATCTGAAGCATTATTTTCATGGAGGAACAACACTAATCTGTATTTTTCTTCTGAGGATGCCAAGTCTCCTTCCAGCTCAGTGAAGAAATTAAGAGGAAATGACCAGCAGCAGGAAGCACATACTACTTTTCCCATCTCCCTTCAAAGCAATAGCCTCATCCTGCAGGGCTTTTAGATGGAGCTCTTTCACTCCTTCCTGACCATTGTCATCATTGTATATCGATAAATGTACCTCAGCTAGAAAAGGCACAGTAAACGGGTTAGACAAGCCTGCAGGCTCATAATCTAATTTAAAATACAACGTGAGCACAGATGAAGAAACCGAAGCTTTACTGTTTGCTTGTTCAGGACTTAGAGACAGAGAAAAATCAGAAGGAAACAAGGAAAAATAAATAAGCTGAGAAGTGACCAGTGGGGTCCCACAGGGCTCTGTCCTGGGGCCAGTGTTATTCAACATCTTTATCAATGACTTGGAGGACAGAATTGGGGACATACTAATCAAATTTGCAGATGACACCAAATTAAGAGGAATAGCTGATACTCCAGAAGACAAGATCAAAATTCAAAATGACCTGAATAGACTAGAAAGCTGGGCCAAAGCTAAAAAAATGAAATTCAACAGGGAGAAATGTAAGGTACTGCACTTAGGGCGGGAAAATACAGATACAGGATGGGCGACACCTGGCTGAATGAGAATACATGTGAAAGGGATCTAGGAGTTCAAGTAGACAGTTGAACATGAGTCAACAGTGCGATGCAGCAGCTAACAAGGCCAATGCAATTTTAGGCTGCATCAATAAAAGTATAGTGTCTAGATCAAGAGAAGTAACAGTGCCACTATATTCTGCTTTGGTCAGGCCCCACCTGGAATATTGTGTCCAGTTCTGGGCACCACAATTTAAAAAGGACATTGAGAAACTGGAGTGTCCAAAGGAGGGTGACTAAAATGGTGAAGGGTCTGGAAAACATGCCCTATGAGGAACGACTTGGGGAGCTGGGGATGTTTAGCCTGGAGAAGAGAAGGTTAAGAGGTGATATGATAACCCTGTTTAAATATTTGAAGGGATGTCATATTGAGGAGGGAGCAAGCTTGTTTTCTGCTGCTCCAGAGAACAGGACCCGGAACAATGGATGCAAGCTCCAGGAAAAGACATTCCATCTCAACATTAGGAGGAACTTCCTGACAGTAAGGGCTCTTCGACAGTGGAACAAACTCCCTTCTTTGGAGGTCTTTACGCAGAGGCTGGATGGCCATCTGTCAGGGATGCTTTGATTGAGAGTTTCTGCATGACAGGGGGTTGGACTGGATGGCCCTTGTGGTCTCTTCCAATTCTATGATTCTATGATGCTGTGCAAGACACTACTTGTTTTCATACAGTGGGTAGCAAGAATTTACTTTGACTCGTGGCCATGGATTGGACAGCTGCTTCACACATGCTTTTTCCTACATGGAGATTAACTTCATGTGAGAAAAATGTTATGCATGAAAAGAGTTTTAATGTGGCTACTTTTCTGGAAGATGTACACAGATATCCAATGAAGGGTATTTGGAATAATGTACTGCATAATGGATTAAAAGTATCACATGAAATTGACCTCAAGTTTGGTTCTGGGGAGATTAAAAAAAAAACTTAAGCAGGGAACCAATCAAAGGGGGAACAAATTAAATCTCATTTAGTTGCTGAATCAGACGATGAAAATGCAAGATGCTGCAGGAATGTATTTTAAAAACTAGTCCAAATAATAACTAGTACTAGTGTGGCATGTAGTTTGTTGGACTACAACTCTGGAAATCAAGGTTTTAATCCCTGCTAATCCATGAAACTCACTGACTGACCTTGAGCAAGTCAAACACTTTCAACCCCAGAGAATGGCAAACCCCCTCTGAAGCAATTTGCCAAGAAAACCCCATGACAGGTTTACCTTAGGGTCATCATAAGTCTGAAGCAACTTTAAAGCACACAACAACAACAACAGCTAGTTACAGCTACTCAGAATGTTCACCTTCCTCTCAACCAAAAATTCAAGCCAAAAACTGAAGTGCAAGAAATAGTTAATTCAAGAACTCTTTGTAAACCCTCTTCATCTTTTGTACTCTCTTGAGTTTTTTTTTTAAATAATATGACTAATCACTTGGATTGTTTTTATTAATGCTTGGAAGAATATTTCTCATCAATCCACAATATGTTGAAAGAAAAGCTTATAGTTTGCCAGTGGGAATCCTAATGTTTAGGCCTCCAATCAAGGTTCCCACAATTCTCTATACATAATGACCATGGTTATATGACATAATTTTGCAAAAAAGATGTTATACATGCTACAACATGGTCCTAATGTACAAGCTATATCAAGTAGAAGAGGCCACTGTCAGGACAGAATCTGAAGAAACAATACAAGGGGAAATTGGCAAGGAGGTCAGGCAAGGGTGCATTTTATCACCATATAATATACAGAAAAATGCAAATAGAGTTAAAGGACTCTAAAGGACAGAGGAACGAAAACTGGAGGAGGGAAACTGAATAGTTTGAGATATATAAATAACACCATATCACTAGCAAAAATAGCAAAGACTTGAAATAACTACTGATAAAAGTTAAGGAAGAAAGTACAAAAGCAAGTAACAAAATAAAAATAATGATTTATATAATTTAAACTAGATGTTCAAGACATTGAAATAGGTAAAGGCTGTTTATACCTTGCCTGAGTTACAAATAAATTTTGAAAGTCTAGT
This sequence comes from Sceloporus undulatus, assembly GCF_019175285.1. Classification (NCBI taxonomy): domain Eukaryota; kingdom Metazoa; phylum Chordata; class Lepidosauria; order Squamata; family Phrynosomatidae; genus Sceloporus; species Sceloporus undulatus. The sequence continues at coordinate 3,099,451 of NW_024802934.1, forward strand.
CAAGAGATCAGAAAAAGACTAGCATTGGAAGGGTAGCCATGAAAGGATTAGATAAGGACTTTCAATACAAAGATATATCACTAAATCCAAAATCAAAATAATCCATGTCATAATATTCCTGATTTCTATGTATGGTTGTAAATATTGGACAGTGAAAAAAGGTGACATGAAGAAAACCAATTCATTTGAAATGTACTGTCTTCAGATACCACAGACTGCCAAAAAGACAAACAAATGGGTATGACAACAAATCAAACCTTAACTTTCACTAGAAGCCAAAATTATTAAACTGAGGCTATCATACTTTGGACACCTCTTCAGACAGTGTGACTCATTTGAATAGGTGCTTGGTAAAGAGAAAAGCAGTAGGAAAAGAGAAAGATCAAATTAGAGGTGAAAGCCACACCCAACATTCTGCAAGACCTGAGCAGGGCTGCCAATGAGCAGGGCTCATGGAGGTCTCTCTTTCACATATACAGTTGGCCCTTCTTATACACGGATTTTTTATACACGGATTCAAGCATACATGATTTGAAAATGTTCCAAAAAAGTATAAATTTACCTTGATGTTCCATTTTTTATTAGGGACACCATTTTGCTATGTCATTATATTTAATGGGACTTGAGAATACACGGATTTTGTTATACACGGGGGATCTTGGAACCAAACCCCAGCGTATAACAAGGGTCCACTGTAGTCAAAGCTGACTTGATAGTATGTAACAACAATAACACAACAAAATTTCATGCTAGGTCATGGCATGGGTCACTGCACTCTGTTTTGAGGTGATGTGCAGATCTACCTCTGCTAGCAAACCATAGTTGTTAACCCCTAAAAACCCATAACATCCACCTTTGAGCCTAAAACCAGCTGTGAGGTCCAACTAAAGTAGAGTCATTGAATCAATGGAACTTACATAAATGTTGACTTACCAAGTTTCCATTGATTAAATGGGTTTACTTCAGTTGGAATTAAAATTAAATATAGGCCATGGTTTCTTGGAACCTTATAATTCTGCCTTGTTTAAACCATGATTTGTCATGAGGTCCAGACTGAGAACTGTCCCTGGCTTGTTTCTCCAGTTGCTTACCATGAACAAGAAACTGACAAAAGGAGCAGGAAAGGAAAAAAAACACACACTAGAAGTGGAGAAGATAAGCCATACTTATGTAGATAAGCCATGTTTTTAAGACTTGAAATTCATAGCTTAAGTAAGAATGATGATTAACAAAAATGATGGCATACCATGATGTGTTAATATCCTGCCATGAGAGTTATTGCACAAGAACTAATAGATCTTTATTTCAGAATCCTTATTTCAGCACAAGTAATTTAAATACAAGATGGAAATATTTCAAAAGATGATAAAACATGTGAAATCAAAATCTTAAGAGGAAAGGTTAGAAAAATACAGTATGCTTAATCTAGGTGTTAGCTTTGTGGTATTCTATCTCTTTGCAAGTAGAAGAAGACAATGCACATTTGGTGCCCAATCCCAACTTAAACACAGTCCAAAGGTTTGTGCCACCTCTATCCTTTATGCCCTTACTCAGCATGAATACCTATTATCTGTCCTACAAATTTGCTCGGAATGTGTCATTTTTATATCACACTTTGCTATATGTGCTGAAAAAGCTATCCAAAATTGACATTTTTCTTTAGACTGCATGTGTCTCTTTCAAACTGCTATATGTTTCAGTTATGTTTTATCATAAAAGATTCTATTAATCCATAGAATAATAGAAATGTCTCAGAGAAGATAACAAGCTACTGGGAAAAATATGATAACAAGACAACATAAACAGGAGGAAAAATAATGGCATTAGGGAACTTTCCCCTTAGAGAAATCAATGATTAACATCCATCTTAGCAACATAATATTGAAAAGGCAATTGTCACTTCAGTGAAAGCTCATAAGAGATATGTGTACCTTCCCATAAATCCACTGTCTGGAAAATATCTGTTGTTCGTACACCATAGATTTCTGCAGCTTTCAGAAACTGGGAGATTTGCTCCATTTGCTTAAAAGCCATCTTTGATTCTGTGATCTTTGGAATGGGTTCTTTTCCCTTGGGATGTAAATTGTTTATTAACTTGCACAGCAGCTGGAGATTAAAGATAGAAACAGAATTGAAAGGGACAAAAATCAATTAGTTCCAGCTCACTAAAGACCAATATGTGCATGTTACTTAGTTAACGATGCGGCTGCTTTGATGTTAACCACAGAGGAAATATTTTTAAATAAATAAATAAATCAGAAATTTGTACCATTGAGAATAATTCTGAACATGTTAAACGGGAAAAAAGGTAGCCAAAGCTTCCATTTCCACAGCTGGACCGACCATGCATGGATGTACTCAAGCGGACAAAATCAAATCATTCGCTAATGGTTATATAACAATTAACAGTTGCATGAGAGAGGCAAACATAGCCCAAGACCAACTGGAAGTGTTATCAATTGGTATACAGTTAAAAAACAGAATGGTACAGAATTAATACATTGCCAAGTCTTATCTTCTGTGTAGATGGCAGTATCTTTTTTGCTTATTTGTTAAGTGATCAAACTGCTGTCTGAATAACCTTCAGAATTGTTATTCTTTACAAGAGAACATGCAGCTTTGTGTATTGTTTTTAAAAATAAGAATGCTAACTTTTTTTAAAGAAGAAGATTATGATGATGTTGATGATGATAAACCTGGTATTTAAATGATTGGTTTTAAAAGAGAGAGAGAGAATCTGTTGTAATTGTCAGAGAAATGTAATCTATGGTTACCATATTACATAATCATCCTTCCATCTGTCTCCACATGCATATGCCCAGTATTATTGTAAAGCCTCCGGATCACAATAAGCTATTGTTTTCAAATATCTTAATCATTCTATTAGATTCTGGATAGGGAAAGGAGGTTTAGAAGTGGAGTTTAACAAGAAGTAGTAGAAAAAGAAGAAGCATACACCTGCAGAGTACAACATACAGTTCATTCCAGTTCTGAAGCATTTCATGATTACATAATGATTTCTATGGGACTTGTATCCTAGTGGTCAGGAGAAGTGCATCAGAGGTATTGATTTGTTTTGGATGATACAGCTGTGGATGGTAAACATTTAAGAGCAAACATTGCTCATAAATGTTGCTATTACAGACATAATGTCAGACTATTACTTACGGTTCCATCCATTAACCATTTCTGAAAATGTTGTCTTCCAGGTGGGGGATGCTCTATATTTTCACCACACTGTATAATAATCCAGTCTACCAGTCGGCTCTCCAGTTCTGGGTCATATTTCTGTTCAATCTTCTCCTGGACTTCTCGGCTTAAGCCATAGCTTGGTCCTCTGTTGGCCATCTCTAGGAAGAAGAAAAACACACACATCCCACTTTATTTAATTTGCAGGAGATGCACATCACTGAGCATCCATTATTAAGGATCTATTCAAAACATCCTGGAAAGGGAGTGGAAGGACTCCCATACATGTTTCAAAACAAGTTGCAAATATCATCTTTTTTAATTAAAAAAACACACTTCACTTTTTTGTACCATGCTGAATATTTTAAAATTCTGTATGAAACCAAGAAAGCTTTGCAGAGGTTGCTAATGAATTTTCTGTTGTTGCTAGGAAGAGATCTAAGCATTTCAGATTAACATTACAATAGCCAGCAAATCCAAAGAGATTTATTTTCTAAAGAAAAAGAACAAAAGATCTAATACAGGACAATGGAGATGATCCTTTCAGTGACAGATGTGAAGGTCTCTTCAGCAGTGATCTAAGTCCAGGATGTGGAGAGCATCGAAGCGAGAGATGCTAACAAAATTTAAGAAGAGTCAGAGGAGGCTGCTGCAGTGTTTTGCTGCTGTGGAAGCATCGTGATTTGAAGAAGGGTGTATTGATTTGATTTTCCTCGCAGATGAGGAGGGTCAAAGCAGGGGCGTTGCTAAGTGCAGTCAAAGAGGCCCTCCTACTCTGTCATAGGCAGAGAAGGAGTCCTAGTCATCACAGCAGTTTTTAAAGAGGTAGCTGTGTGAGTCTCTTCCAATATTTAAAGAGGGAGAGGTGAGGGAAAAGAGGAATCTTGTGGGATCTTTACGACTGACTGATTTGAGCATGGGTTTTGTGGATTGCAATCCCCTCAAATGCACTGATGGAGTACAGTGTACAGGCTTCAGGCAAAGTTTATTTCAGTCTGCTGCAACTTGCTCCTTCATCCAAGCTGCTGTTGTTGCTGTCATTCTCTCATTTTTCAGGCTGTCGTGCCATTCTGCATTATGCTGCTGCAGCTGTTGTCATAGCAGCACCCAAGAAGACTGCTGTTAAAAATATTTCCAAGATACTTCTATTGGTGTTCCCTCCTTCTTTGCACCTAAGATAAACCAGAGTCTGAGTAACTGAAAACAAGGTGCCCGGTGCTGTTTTCTCTAGTCTTGAAAGAAGTGTACCAGAAGGGCAACAAATATTTAAATATTTAAGTGAGCAGAAGGTTGTCTTAGGTCAAAATCAGTATTCCCTCTACTTCTGACTCCTAGGCAATATCCCTGCAATGCAGAAGTGCACAGATATGAAATCCCTTTTTTAAAAACTCATTTGTTGTACTTGGCAGGCAAAGTTGTACTTCTTGATACAAAAGGAGAGGTCCACTCTTCAGAGCCAGGCCAAGCTCTTCTGCTGTTTAACGTGGAATTTCAACCCTCCTGCTCAAACTCCTCCCTAACCCACATAGGATGCATATGCACAGCAGAAATAATCCAGTTTGATACCACTTTAACTGCCATGGTTCAATGCTATGGATTCTGGAAGTTGAAATTTTGCAAGATATTTAGCCTTCTCTGTCAGAGGGCTCTGGTGCCACAACTACACTTAAAGTGGTGTCAAATTGGATTATTTCTGCAGTGCAGATGCAGCCATAGTCAGAAGATCTGGTATCTGAGAGGAGACACTTGAACAGAAGAATCCCACAAACATCTAATTGGGAGCAAAATTACAGTGGGCCTACCAATCATATCTAGCTATCTGCAGAGTGATCAACCGATCACTCCACACTGCCATTATCAGTGGCAGTGTATATGGCCACACACATATCACCACCCATTCACTATAATGGAGCTTGAGTATGCATGTTTTTTTCTCATCCATGGAGGTGGAAAGTGAGTCTGTGGATAACACATTCCCTAACCTTGCCCTACACTACCTCCACCATCTTCTTTGAAAGGCCGACCCTCCCTCCCAAGCTTACTTACTGCTTCTCATTTACACATGTGGAGGTATGTACTTCAAGCTGCCTAGTTATGACTTATGATGACCTCATGGATTTCATGGGGTTTTCTTAGGCAAGGAATGCTCAGAGATGTTTTCCCAGTTCCTTTCTCTGAAACATAGCCTTTGGCACCTGGTATATGGCACCAAATACCAATCAGGGCTGACCCTGCTTAGCTTCCAAGACCAAATGGGATCTGGTCCCATTAGGATAGTACTGGCCTGTATGATTTGAGGCTGAAGGTCATGGAGTTCATGGGGGTGTGCTGAATGCTCCCAGTTGTCCAAAACAAACGAAACAATCCTTACTCATAAAATATGAGGCAGGGCAGGGAGGAGCCGCATCTCCCCATCCTTGATTTTGTATGTCTGAGTGGGTTGTTCCTGATAGAGAGCACATGCGTGCCGCAGCTAGCTGTTAAGGAACATTGTCACTAATTGACATGGATTAAGGAGAATTGGGATCAGTTGCTATAAGAAGTAAGCTAAACTGTTATTATAGGAGCTCGTTTGGGGACTGAAAGAACATTTTATTGGTGGCAGAATTTGGGATCCATGTTTCCTATAATTTTACATCCCTCCCATGTAGCTATACTTTCATCCACTTTGGAGGAGCACATCGGTCACTCATGGCCAAACCCCCTTTCACCAGTTCACTTGTAGAGGCACCCAACCCAACCACAATGCACTTACTAGCTGCCACAGGGGAGAGAAACAAGCAAATGCAGTACCCCACTGCATGCAATCTTATGTAGTGCAGACCACTAGCAGCTTAATAAGTAGCTTTGGGTGACTTCAGTCTCAGAGCGTCTGTATATCCCATCCAGGTTTTAGTGAGAAATGTAACAGTTATCTAAAGTGCTAAAAATATTTGGGGGGGGTAGGGTGTAGCACCTTGAACAAATCCTGTAAAGTCTGGCCTAAACCCAGAGTGGATTTGTCACCCCTCTGACACAGAAGTTACTGCCACTGGGTTTACCACTGGGAAATGCTGGTTGTTTCCAACTTCCCCCGGAAACTTTCTGCAAAATAAAATAAAATCATAATCTCCATCTTCTCCTCCAGCCACAATCTTAACCACACTCACAAGGCAATAAAGTTCACTGAACACCTCTGCATATCTAGGATTGTGCCACAGAGCAACCTTTTATTCAAAATCTGCATTTCATCAAAGCCTTTAGAATGAATGGAGAAAAAGCCAACCAATTAATTCATAGCACCATTCCATTTTAAGATTTCCCAGTCAAACCTCCTCTCTGTAGTCCTTCTTTTACCAAGATCTGATGCATGAACAATTTGCTTTATATAATTTCCAAACTCTTCTTGAGCTTGAATATATGAAACATTCATTAGGTGACCTCATTTGCCTGGAAGCTTTCTGTATTATGTACTAGAAATTTCTTTTTAAAGCTGAAATACTTTTTCCCATAAACCACATCTATTAGACATTTTGTGTGCAGTGAGTGAAAGATATAGACAGAACACACAATGAAAATACTATGGTCCAAAATAGACAGGCAGTTTCCGGCTGCTTTGGGCAGCCGGCTGCTTTGGGCCCCCAAAGTGGCTAGAAGCAGCTCCAAGGCCACCAAGGGTGGCCTGAAGCCACCAGAAAAAGGAACACATTTAACCTGCTCCTGGCAGTGACGTTTGGGACTGCAGTGGCAGCCCATTTTGAGAGCAAGCCATGTGGTCACTGCAGTTCCGAGCTGATCGTCGCCCAATTGCAGCGCAAGTGGCCAGAGGCCGTTCCTTGCCACCTGTCTGCTTCAGGTCAGTGTCCCCTTTTACTTAGGAAAGAGATCAGAGTACATAATCCAGATGGTCTTTGTTCAAAATTTAAACATTCATGGTTCCTCTTCCTCTTTTAGCTTCATACATTACATATATACTGTTCTTAAAGAAAACAGGACATGATTTTAAATGGATAGATGTCTATTGGTGGTGAGAAGGGAGAGATCTGCATCTGGGGATACTTGAGTAAAATGTTCCTGATTACACTGATGTGTACAAAAAGGCTATTCTATACAAATAAGTACTATTTATTTAACGTTAGCATGAGTTTCTTACTTCGAAAGGCCTGTCACAGACTGCCACAATAAAGCTGCTTCGGGTCTCTTTGGAGGTATGCTGTTTAAATGATGCATGCATCCTAAGAATCCGGAAGCTGCACCAAAGCTGCACTCCAGTGCTTAGGAATGGAGTGTGGCTTTGGTGTGACCTCCGGACTCTTAGGACCCATGCATCATTTAAATAGCATACCTCCAAAGAGACCCGAAGCAGCTTTATTTTGGCAGTCTGTAACAGGCCATAGTTACTCTATGCAAGATCTAGTCAAAACCAGAGACTGAAGACTGTTCCCATGGGCCCACAATTGACAGTGTTTTTAGCTTAGCAGACAGCTGGAGAAAGCATAAGTGATGGATGACACATATGAGGTCAATATAATTTTACTAGAAGGAAAAAAAACCCTGGGTTTATGATATGGCTTTCCCATTTTGTATTTTTCAGTAGAACCCAAAGGACTCAGACATATAGTCACCACAGAGAAATATGTACATTTGAAAAATATTGATAATCCATGTGTGTTCAAGAACTGCAGATGCAATACAAGGAGAGGAATATCAAATAAACACAGAAAATTAGGTACGCAAAATTTGCATAGAAATTATAGGGCAGGAAGCAGGTCAAAATTTGATCCTTCTGGACAGATTATGAATAGAGATGCGGTGGTTTAAGTGGTTAAGATGCCAATTCTGATTATCAGAAGGTTGGCAGTTCGAGGCCCGAGTGCTGCATGATGGGGTAAGCTCCTGTCACTAGTCTAAGCCTCTGCCAACCTAGCAGTTTGAAAGCATGCAAATGCAAGTTAAGATTATTATTATTATTTATATAGCGCTGTAGATTTGCACAGCGCTGTACATAAAACAATAAATAAATTAAAACAATAAAGAAAGATACCATTTTGGTGGGAAGGTAATGTGTTTGGTGCAGTCATGTTGCCCACATGCCCACCGGAGTAGTCCTCAGACAACGCTGGCTATTTGGATTAGTAACAGAGATGACCACCACCCCCTACAGTCAATTATGACTAGATATTCATGTCAAGGGGCTACGTTTATTTTTGTTCCTATGGAAGGGGGACTAAAAAAGAGCTAGGTTTTTGAAATTTAATTTATATCTATTCTCTAGAAATGGGAAGAATCTCACAACTGTAGTGGTAGCAAAGTGTGATAAATGTGCACAGAAACTGCAAACAGAAGAGCATTGACCCGTGAATCCAGAATACAATGATCTTGATTCTACAAGGATTGCATATTTATGCACGTTTCTGCTGCAAAGCTGTATAAATGACTGTATAGCTGTATAGACACGCACTTGCAAGTGTAACATTTTAAAAAGCAAACACAAATGAAACTTGATTGCAAACATAATATTCAAAATTAAAATAATTAATCATCACCATCACCATACCTGTGTTTTCCTTAGTGTTGAAAAGATGCTATACACAAGTCATAGAAAGAATGCCAAATACAAACTGGAAAATAGCTACATTTTAGCATGGAATAAATTGTATCATGCACAAAACAATTTATTTTTAAAAATTAAAATATTAAAAAAATGAATATGGCAAGACTTCATACTACAGAGAAATAAACTGAGGATTACCAGATGTCTGTGAATACCTATGAGGATTCAGCCATCTATCTTGGAAGCTTAAATCAAACTCTCACAGCATCCCTGTCAATGTTAATAGCTTGTTTCAGTCCTGACAGCTGCGACAATTTTATTTCCTAGACAAATTTGTAGGTCAATAATGAAAGGAATCTAGCAATGCAAACCTAATCAAAACTGTCATAGCTAGAGGTATTTAGATAAATTAATTGGAAACTGGAGATTACAACATGCTCATCTTTATTTAAGGTGAAGTTGCTGTAATGTTAAGGGAATGTCTGTCCTTGGTCATCTTGCCCGGTGCTCACATTATTCAATTGTAACACAGTCTAGCAGTCCTAAAGCAAAATTACGAGGACAAACACTACAAGCCATACAGCGGAAGGGAGCCACACTTAGTCTTCAACATTTTTACTTTCACATTTTTCAGTTGAGGTCAAAGCAGCATCACTCCCCAACTTTCTATTTATATTTAATGAAACAAAGGAAGGAAAACATCACTCCCTCTGGATTCTGCAGCACTGCTTCGCAGCAGGTCTGCTCCCAGAAGATTGTCATAATTAGATTTATATAAGTTTGTGTCCTCAGAAATGTTTCTACAAATGCCGCCCCCATTTCCTACTATACCATCAACTATAAGTGCTAGAATAAATTTCCATTTGTACTGTATGTAATCAGAGTATTTGACTATTTCAGTAATATATTCAATGTAAGTTAGCATTATCTCAGTGGTAAATGGGGGGGGTGGTGGTGGTGTAAATACCCTAAAAGCATGAGGGTCAGCCCAGGTTAGTACTTGGATGGGAGACCACCAACCCACCAGTTGCTGTAGGCTTAGTCTGAGAGGAAGAAACTGACAAAACCACCTGAGTATTCCTTGCCTATGAAAACCTTTTGAAATTCATGGGGCTGCCCCAAGTTTATAGGTGACTTGAATGTGCACACATGCACACACTGATAAAAAGATTAAGCTGTGAGATAGAAATTCCCCTAAAGGGCAAGCAAATTCACAGGTGAGATTGAAAATGGTATGTGTGTGTGCATGTGCGAACATGCTTTTAAGTCACCTGTCGACTTATGGCAACCCCATGGAATACTCTAACCTTGGTTATATCTCACCTTCTAGATTAAAAACCAGTGACAATGGTAAGTCATACGTTTGTTTTCTAAAAGCTACTACATAAAACTGCCCACCAGAAAAGCTGCTTACAATCCCATCTTGAATTCAAATAAATTTTGAATTTTAGTATATTTATAATTAAGGGGCAAAGTACTGTTTTTATTGGGAGTTACTCCACTGGGTTGACTTCAAGGGGGACACAACAGCTCAACCCATTCCCAAAGGCTTGGCAGGAATAAAAAGCCATCTGGCCCTTGCATTTATCATTAAACATTTATGTTGCTATGTCTGCTTTTTTCTCTTCTCTGCACCATCCCATTCTTTAGCATGCCCTTTAGACTACAGGCAATCATATGGGAATTGTGTTTGGTGTTGGTAATTTATGTATAACCCTCAGAAAACTTTAAGCACTTGACCCAAAAAATAAAAAGAATCACTCTTGTGTTGGCATTTATCTGCTTTAAGTGGAAATGTTACTATTTTCATATTCCAGACTAGCTTTCCATTTGCAGAGTACTACAGTAAATGTAGTGAAATTAGATTAGGGGCTCATTCACATTACAAAAAAAATCGGTTTTGAAACCGATTCAATCACGTGAAGTTCCTACTCACCCCGAATCTCACACAAGCGAATCCGGGGCTTGCACACCCGTTCCGTGTTAAATGGCCCCTAGCGCGGGTCTTTTGAAATCGGCGCAAATACCGTTTCTTTTTAAAAACCCCGGGTTCTGGGAATGAGAACTTTGGCCTCGATCACGATCAAGGCAAATTGTGGGAGGGATTTAGGTCAGAGGGTGGGCAAAGGGCAAGGCATTTCCTCCCCTCATCGGAGGGGAGGGGGAGGAGGAAAGAGCCCTGGGCAGAAGGGAGCAAGGGAAGGCATTCTTTAGGAGCCTCTTTTCCCTACATCCCCTGCCCAAAGCCCTCTGTTGCTGGGCATTCCTTCCCTTGCAGGAGGAAAAAATCAGGTCATGAACGCAGATAATCTCATTGATTATATTCCAGAATGTATGTTTCATTTTTAACAATTTTTTTGAGCGAACATGCGCATTGTTTATATTCCAGAGGCAGATGGAGCCAGGCTTGCACTTGGATATCCTGGATCACCTTGCTTTCTGCAGAGGGAGAAGCTACAAATGTTGCAAACAATCAATGTTACATTTTTAGCAATTTTTTTTGAGCAAATATGCGAATGATTTGTCTTCTTGAGCAGATACAGCAAGGGAAGCAAAGGGAAAGCTAATGTTGCTTTTAAAAGCATTAAAAAAATGCATGGCAATCCCATCCTTTGCCTGGGAAAGGGGCAGATCTGACCCAAAAGCCCACAGGTTTATAAAAAAAAAAAAGAGAGAGAGGGGGGCATCTCTCTCCCTGCTTCATCCGCTGAAACCCCTGTGCCTGGCTCTTTAAAAAGGGAGGACACTTCCTCCGATGCCCTGCAAACGTCACCATGACGATAGCTTGATTGGCAGCGGCCACCTCGCCAGAATGCATTCGATTTCTGTCAAAATGCATTCGATTTCAATTTGTAGTGGGCACTTGCTAACGGAGCGATTCGGGGGAGGGGCATCCGGATCATCCCAGTTCCCTCCATGTCTTTTAGGCCAGTATGAATGGGGCCTACCGGAACATCTCTTTATTGTTAAAGCTACTGAGCAACTGCATTTATTTATTTATATTATTATATTATATTACAGTAACAGGGAAATAGGAAGAGCTATTTTTCATCATTACAGTTCATGCTACGTCATAATTTTGTGCATAGTTGTTTTATTCCTTTCAAAACACATCCAGTAGATTCATTTCAAACTCTTAAGACATTTTCAGTACATTTGAAACACTTGCATATCTTATAGACTTTCTATGTACTACAGTACACTTTTTATATACTACAGTATTCTACGTTCTTATTTTCCACACAAAATACAAACAGGTGAAGAAAACATACAAGTGGGAGGAGAGAATAAGAGCTGCAAGCTAACACTGAAACATAATTAAGACTAATTATCCTTTTGGTATCAACATGCAACAAGCTACCCATATTTAAGTTGACAGAAGGTACTTCTACAAAAGTGCATAATTCATAATGGAAGATAAAGCTCTGATGAGCTTTCTCTTTTTACAGAATAGGAGAGGGGGTCTGAGCAGTCTGTAGCCAAATACTGGAAGAAGTACATATTTTCCCATTAACACAGTGCCCTCTATGAGTACCATTTTTGTTTTGCAATATGACTCTCAATTCATCACCTATAAACCAGCCTCACTGCTTTCACATTGATACCTCCATGTCATGCTGTGACAGATGTAACACAAACTCATGCTTATGTTGTTCTTGCACAGACATGTTCAGGTCATCCAGGCTTGCGTAGACACGCAGCATCAAACATACTAAATCACTTTTCATACTTAACAATTAAAGGCAGACCTTGCTCTACAGAAACAATATACAAAGTGCTGAAAATCCAAAAGGCACTTCATCAGAATCCAATTGTAGAGAAAAGTCCCGGTGGGATTAGCACCTACCACGAGATTTTCCAGAAACTAAGTTTGACAACATCAGTTATGGTTCATCATTAATACAAGTCAAACTCAAAATCTGAATAGCATGGCATGTAATTTAGAACACCTAATGCAAATGGAAGAGCTATTTAGGTTTATAATTCATACACTGGTCAGAATCCAGTAAGACAATCTTTGATGTGCAAAGAGAACGTATCACTTAAAGAACAGCCATCTTCTCGGGCAACTCTATTTGCAACAGCTAGCACTAGGAAGATCTTGTCAAATACCTGCTTCTTTGCAGATGAGGTGAATCTGATTATGTGGTCTGAACTATAAATAATTTCATTTTAGAAATGTACCTCTAAGTGTCCACATCATGTTAGCAACTTTTTGTTGTAGGATACGATTGAACTACAGTCCGTCCTTGCCTTACGCGGGGGATCCGTTCCGGATCCTGCCGCGTAAGGCGAATTCTGCCTATGCTCGAGCCCCATTGGAAACAATGGGGCTCGTGCGCGGCGGCGTGGCGGCGCACGGGGTGCAACGGGCGCACACGCCCATTCAATTGAATGGGATGCGCTGCCCCTTCCGCCCCGCGGCTTGAGCGCATATGCTCAAGGCCGCGTATGGCGCGCCCACGTATGCCGCAGGCATGCTGTATAATGTCATGAGATCTGCTTCTCCCTTGCTCAAGGAAAGGTACATTCTGTAGTGGTAAACATCAAAAAAGATGAAAGAAGTATCTGCCTTAGATAAGCATGGTGACACTGCCTATGTAAGATTATTTACAGAGCAGTATTTCTTACTAAACATGTTGCCATTTCAACTAGAATTACTTACAACAAACTGATTTTTACCAGCATTCTCACCCTTGCCTGTTCTTTAGAAAGGCTGAAAGTCTTAACAAATAACTAATAAAGTATTTACATTCACAAGCTGGTTAAACTGATCAGGTTTAGTCCATTTTAGAAATATGACCTTCTCCAGCAAACCACCAATGACAGTTTACCAAAAAGAAAGCAGCAATCTGTAACAGAAATGCCTGACCGGCTTCCGTGTAAAACACATTGATGACTTAGCACTATTTCCATGTAACTCCAAATCAAAGTGCATACTACAAAATTCTTTCATTTACTCTAAAGTATGCACACAGCATCATGATCATGATCAGGACCAGCACATGGGTAGAAAAGCTTAAATCTCTCCACCTTACATTTGTTAGTTTTTAATCTAAAGTTTTGTCACCTCACCTACTGGAAGAGAGCTAAAAAGAAAAATTCAATTGATATCACAGGATATATTTTTTTTAAGCCATTTACTTGAACCCCAAATATTTAGAAGGGAATGACATGAGAGAGTAGACTTGACCCTTCCCTAAGAATACTGTTCTTAATTTGGATCAGAGTCCTACACACTCCTTCTGGAGTAAATAAAAAGCTATGTTCAATAGCATACGTTTAAAGTGTCATGTAGTTTAAGTATGTGCACATGGCCATGTCATATTCATCTTTGCAAATGTATTGCTTGCAGTATCAGGTATTATCCAGTACTATTGGGGCAACAAGCACAGACAGTGATGGCTTTAATCCTCCTCACTGGTACCTATAAGAGTTCCTTCTCCCTATATATTCACTGCAATGGATTTAACACCTCTTAAACACATTTGAAACCAAGACTCATTCTGTTTAATATATCTCGACAGTCAAGACTGTTTAAGTTTTAAGATAAGTCAATTTCCAACTATAAATATTTCTTGTTTGATGCAGAGAAGTAGATTAAGTCATGAAATTGTTGTTTTTACTTTGGTGAAATACTACATTGAAAAGTAAGCCTGGTCTGAAAGGTGCAGAAATAACTCTAAAAAACAAACAAACAAAAACCACCCCACACAATATTAATTTGTGCTGAAAGTGATGCATACGTTTTTCAGACATACTTCCAGGGAGCTTGGAATGATAAGTTGCACTTCACAACTGAAGCAGAAAAACATTATAATGCATATTTATTTAAGGTGTAAAAAAGAATGGAAAAGTCACACTGTACTACAAGATAAAAGGCAATAATTATTGGCACAAATATACCTGGGTATGAAAATGTAAAATGCACATTGCATAAGGGTCAATGGTGATTTCTTTTGGGCAGAAAAGGATTAAACAGCAGCTTGTCTTCACAGTTTATCTTTTGTGCAAATGCAGCATTAAGAAGATAGCTGTATCTACAAACAAATTTAGAAAGGTAAGAAAATAATTGTAAAGCTCCAGGTCTCTCTAGTGGAAGAGTCATGCTCTGAACCAATTTTTTCCTGACTGAGACATGATAACCCTATGTTCCTGTTGCTAGGTACTCAGCTGCTCAATCAAATCTTCCACAGTGTATACAATAAGTTTGATATCCTCCTTTTCCTTCATTCGATGACCACCACCTTTGCGAAGAATAACATCCACATCTGCACCAACAACACGTTCAGCAACTTTCATGGAGATCTGCCATGGGACATCTTCATCCTTCAAGCCATGAATAAGACGCACAGGACACTTTATGGGAAGGGGACTAGTCAAAACACAGTGATTTTCTGCTTCCTGAATGAGTTCATATGGTACAGAATAAACTCCTTCTTCATTGTGCTTGGTTGGCAGCCTCCATTCACCCTTTTCTTCTATTTCTTTTTTTACCTAGGAAGATAAATGAATGACAGACTGTAAAACTGATTACTGGATAGGACTTGATACCTAAGTTCTGTTTAAAACAAGACTGTCCAAATGTTGTCCAAATGGTAAGATCCACATCTCACCATTGTGCACTTATAATAAATAAATAGTCTAAACTGCTGTAGGGTAGCTGCTATGGAACTGAACCACAGGTTAAGTCTCCTGTTCCCATTTTGCAGCTGCCATGAATGCACTAGGCAGACTTGGCCAATCAGTACAGAGAATGAAGTCTCCTGCTGATATCAGCCTCAGACATAACAAATGTAAGATCCATTACCAAGTCATGGATTATGTAAAAATTAAAAAAAGTAAACTGTATGACTCTGAGACATAGATGGAAAGATATCATGCAGGCAGATGTTGAGGAATAGCATTTACATGGCGGAGAAAATTATAGCCAAATATGCTCTTGAAGCACTGATTAAATATGTTCAATTCATCTCTACTTAGCAATAGCGGTAATATGTATGAGCATATATAACCGACATCTGGATCATAGCTGGTATAAGCAGTCTCATCACATTCCCTTCTCCTTTTGTGTCATATCTTTTTAGATTAGGGGTCGGCAACCCCCGGCCCGCGGGCTGGATCCGGCCTGGTGGTAGGACCGGCCCCAGCCTGGTTCTGTCGCCGCCGCCACCAAGGCCACCACCGCTTAGGGATGGCATAGCCCTAATGCAGAGAGAGAGGCCTGGGGCCGCAAGGGCCCTGGGGGAGCCTGTGGAGGCAGCAGGCCGCTTCTGCGGGCTCCTTCTCGGCCCATGCGGCCCCAGGCCTCTCTCTCTGGAGAAAGAGGGCCCTCCGTTATAACAAAAATGGCTTCTCCGTGAACTATTGGTCAACGGAAGAACGAGAGCGCTTCAGTGACGTTTCAGAAGTACGACGAATGTTCCCACCTCCATGCTTCTGGAGTGTTTGGGCAACATTTGGGCTACTATTACCATGTGGTAAGTCCCTTGTGTGATAAGGGACATAGAATCATAGTGGAAGAGATCACAAGAGAAATCCAATCCAACCAAACAATATGGAGATGGAATCCTGCAGAAATCCTATACTTTTACTGCAAGAGGCTCAAAGAAAGTGCCCCAACTTTCTAAATGTCATTCTCCAATATATAGTTCTATCTGAATGACAACTTTCTAACTACAGTATGCCCTTTGTGTACATGGGGGATCTGTTCCAGACTTCCCATATGCTCGAGCCCCATTTAAATGAATGAGGCTCGTGCAAGCGGTGGTGAAGTGGCGCACACGCCTTATTCATCCCTATGGGATGCGCCACTCCTTCCTCTCCACACAGCTTTCAGCATATGATGAAAGCCGTGTAAAGCATGCCTGCATATGAAGCGGGTGCACTGTAGTTATCTAAACTAACACAGAAAGTACTTTCAAAATTTACAAAAGATACCTTTAATAATGGAAAGTGATTCTTCTTCTGCAAGTGTCTGGAGCTTTGATGGGCATTGTATGTCTCCCTCATCTGTTTTTCCAAACCCAGGACCCCACTCAAAACCACTGGAAAAAAAGTAGAGTCATATTCCTGAAAGCCTCCAGGAAGCTCAAGTCTCTTTCAAAATAAGCGGTATGACCTTCGACTTCACAGTATGACCTTTATTGTTCATTTTGGTCACTTCTGCTACTAAATTTCAATGGTATTCAGTGTAGAGTGCACAGTGATCACCTTAACTGCCCACTTCCATTCTTGAGAAATGTCAAGAGTAAACAAGGTTCTTCATACTGCTCATTTGTCCAGCTGACATGGGCTATTTAGTCGGTTAGCAACAGTTCTCTGTAACATGGAGTTCCACACTACAAAAACATCACAGTGTGTGCTTTTAATCAGGAAAGCCAGCATCCCTTCTTACCTCTACAGGAAGCTGTTGAAAAGTGGCTACAAAATGGTCTGCGGCTACAGCTATTCCAACTAATGCTGCCACCTTTTCTGGACGAGCAATAGCAGCATGAAGCATCAGCCATCCACCCAGACTGGCACCAACTAAAATCTTAACATGAAACTAGTATTAGTGCTTTTATGTTACATAAATACACCCAAAACATTTTCTGTGTGAGCAAAAGTGGCTCTACAGGAGTTTTTTAAAAAAAAATCACATTTTTCCACTATTTTTTTTTAACACAAACGCCTTTGAAGTTTCACATTGCTGAGGAGGCCCTGGCCCTATATTGGCCCACAATGGCCTTTAAGGCCTGTTTTAAAAACAGCAAGTGACTTTTAGGCCCAGAAGAGACCCTTTCAACAACAGGAAGTGACATCTGATCATGACCTGTTGTTCGAAAGTCTCTTCCTAGACCTGAAGTGGCCAGGGTGGGGAAAGATGACAAAATGCTGCCCCATCAATCGTGAAGGATGTTTGAAAGTATGTGGACACAAACATTTGATTTCTTTTTGCAGGGGATGTTGTGGAGGACTGTGGCCTTCCAAGCCTCCCACAATTGCCCACATTTGACTTAAGAACTGTATACTTCAAAATAGGTGTAACATTTCCTGAATTCTGCGAGGGAGTACCTGAGTGCACTGTACAATGGAGCCTTGGTATCTTCTGGGGTTTGGTTCCAAGACCCCCTATGGATACCAAAATTCACAGATGCTCAAGTTCCATTATAAACAATGGTATAGTAAATGGTGTTCCTTGTAGAATTTATTTCAAATTTTATTTTTATTTTAAATATTTTCAAGCCATGGATGGCTGAATCCGTGAACAGAGAAGCTGTGGATACAGACAACCAATTGTAGTATAAATACGTAAGTACACCAGCTAACCTGGTAAGCACAGTCAACAGCTGCATTCAGAAGATAATATTTAATAAGTCTAATATGCTGAGATATGATAAAGCTACTTGGCTTATATCCTAAATTATGTGAAAGTTTCATAGAGCAAATGACATGGGAAACTATAGTTATTTGAAGGCTTCCTAGAATGAAGGCCATTTGTTCATGTAGCAGCCTGACATTCAGTCATCTCTCAGCTTACTAATTTGAGATACAATAGTCCAAACCAGTCAATGTTATGTAACTTCCATCTCAAATGGTACCACTGAGTGTATTATTACTTAATGTACAATTGCCCCAATAACTTAGATTTCTTGAATAGCTTACTGTATTTAATGCCACTACTTTTGTTATTTGGGTGATCTACACTTTTCAGTTGTGCCCTAAATTCTGTTCTCAAAAAAGCTCTGTTTAAAAGGCAATTTTACAGAACTTTATGTTGAGTATCAACAACTACACACTAACCTTTATTAACCAGATAAACTCATTTCCTGCCAAAGTCTTTCATACGTCAGGAGTATGTTTGCTTCTTTCAAGCAGTTAGCAGTCTAGCTGTAGTGACATATCCCAGAATTTTTATCCACAAATAGGGGTATAGTACAACTCTAGAGAAGAAAATGCTACATTTAAAAATCAAAGACAATCAACCTGTGGTCCTTGTGTGAGTTCATCCAGTATTGAAAGAACATCCTTCCGCCACTTTCCCAATGTACTTTCTTTAATGTTGCCATCTGAACTTCCACAGCCTCTGTAATCAAACCTAAAGAAAGATGAAAATGAAGACATGGCTTTGTATAAGTTCCACTCAGTGAAGCCATCATATAAAAACTGTTTGGAAAAATGTCGACAGCAAGACAATGTTTTTTTATATTTTTAAAATCTTGTTATTAATGATACTGTTATTTAATTCTTTTTAAACTTTTATATAATGTGTATATCCTTCAATAAGTCTAAAAATTTATGCCCAAACGTTGACCTCAAAATCCCAGGTCGACTTACTCACAGGTCAGTATGGTAATGTGATAGCACCTTTTCAGATTTCCCTATGCTGTGGGAAGAGAGTATCTTTTTCTCTTGAGCAGAGGAAAAGAAAACACAGAAAGAGTCCTAAGTGATTAATTGCTGTTAGACAAACAAACAGAGTCCCTGTCCTGGCCGCTGCTGTCTGATGAAGGCTGAAATCAAAGTTGAAACAAACGCTGAAGCAAAAAGCCTCAATTAGAGTCTCTTGCTGTACATACACACACTGAAGGAGCCTCCAAGTTTTACCCTCAACTTATCCATGGGTCATGGCAAAATTAATAATTTTGGCCCCAAAACCTGCCCTCGATCTATACATGAGGTCGACTTATGGTTGAGTATATACAGCAAACAATGTTTTAGCTGTTTTTAAAAAAAATGCTTTAGGTCAACTTGGGTCCTGCATAAGGAAAAGAAGTGGAATATAAATCAAATAAATATCTAAATAAAAAATTAAACATAACTGACTAATACCAAGAACTGAATGTTTAAGATAAAGGAATGAGATACATGCATCCCATTAAGCACTACTGTGTTCTCCTAAAACATACCTTACAAAAGCATGGCCAACTGATTTGCAGTAGTCTTCCAGCGCAAGTGCTTTTTCGCCATTCATGTTTGAAAAAAGGCCTGCGAGGTAGACAACTCCAGGATTCTTGCCTTTTAGTTTATGATAGGCTAGTTTTGGAAGATCGGTCCGGTTAAGGAAACTGGGAGATGATTTTTGTCTGCGACCTAAACAAAAAACATTTGAGTCATTTAGATTGTCATTGCTGACGTTATTGAAACACATTACAGGCCTAACATAGGCCCTATACAGGCAGGCCAAAATAACACTGCTTCAGGTCACTTTGGAGGTATGGTGTTTCAATGATGCATGCAACCTAAGAGTCTGGAAGCTGCACCAAAGCCACACTCCACTCCTTAGGACATTTAAACAGCATACCTCCAAAGTGACTCAAAGCAGATTTATTTTGGCCTGTCTGTATCAGACTATAGTTAACAAAACCTCTGGCAAAGAAACTCCTTTTTACAAAGTCTTTATATCTGTCCAGCCCATCTTTCCTCCTGGTACTTTTCCTAGCCCAAAGTGTTAAGCAGCACCAACATCAGGAAGATGGTGAAGGAGGGCTTGAGCAACACAGACCTTCACTATTCAGTTGCAGCCGCACACCTACAGTTAACAATGCAATAAACCTGGGATTCTTCTCCAGCTGATCCTACTGTAGTTGTGTGCGCCTACAGTACCTACAATACAGCAGCTGCCTCCAGAGTCCCTTACTCAGCCTATGTGGAAAGTGGGCATGTCTGCCTCATCAGTTATCACAAGCAAGTTAAACGGCATAAACCAAAATGGAAACGGTATGAAAACCTGTGTCTTATGTCAAAGGCAGGCTGAAAGGAGAAATGGAGTCTTCTGTCTGTTCTCTATGAACTGATCTCACAGGCAAAGAACAGCTGAGTAAAAAAACACCTTGCAGTCGAGGAACTTCTGGAGGGAGGGTTCTAAGAAGGGCTAGAAGACTTATCATTTGAGAGACAGCCAGCAGTGCAAAGACCCCCTTATTCCAAGGCTTTTCTTTGCCCTTTTTGTTTACTTGAAGAAAACATGGAATCACTGATAAGATGGGACTGTTTCCTTCCACAACAGTAAGAGACACTCCTGGGTTTCCTATCTTCAATGGATTTCAGATGCTTTGTGGAGATGTGCACTAAGGGAGAATGATGGCATAAGCACTATACATACGTGTGTGTGTGTATATATATATATAGTCTCAGAGGTGCTACAAGATCTCCCTCCATACGTCTCTCCCCCAACAGACAGACAGACAGACACAGGCCTCTTACCCATCAACTGAGGGAAGCCCAGCCCGGTCCTGAGGGCCACCGCGGGCCTCCAAGGGAGCCTCTCCCGCCACAGCAGCCTTGCAGCTCCAGGCAGCGCCATGCCAGACTCAGAAGCACTGCCACCGCCGCCACGCCCCCCTCCTTCAGTCGCGCACAGAGTGAGAGAGAGAGCGCATGCGCCAACTTTGAGCCGCGAGGGAACGAAAGAGGAAATTGCCTCTGCGCGTGCGCCCAAAACTGCGCCGCTCTAGGGCTTTGTCTCTATGGCGGAGGGCGGCCAAGAGGGAAAAGATAAATCGTTTCAATTTTAGAGAGACAAACACGAGTGCAAACTTTCTGTTTGTCTTTCGGCGCCATTTTTATTTTTTGATCTGTGTCGTTTGCCCATAAAAACGATCAGGGAGATTATATTGTCAAGACCACTTTAACTGCCCCCCATAACAGTATTACATTGAGGTCCACACTGCAGAAATAACCCAGTTTGACACCATTTTTTTTTACTGCCCAGGCTCAATGCTGAGGAATTCTGGGAAGTGTAGTTTTGTGAGACAATTTAGCCTTCTCTGTCAGAGAGAGCTCTGGTGCCACAATAAACTGCAATTCCCACAATTCCCTGAGCACTGAACCAGGGCAGTTAAAGCAGTCTCAAGAAGGATTATTTTTGCACTCTTGTTTTAGCAGCCCCATCATTACCACACACCTTTGTCAGTGGAAAGCTTGCATTATGTATTTTGTGTATTATTATTATTATTATTATTATTATTATTATTATGCCTTGTAGCATCTTTGACACTAATCGAAACACTGTTTCTCAACCCCTTTGGGCCCCAGATGTTGTTTTGGACTTCAGTTCCCAGAAGTCCCAGTCAGTATGTTCATTGTTCAGGAATTCTGGGAGTTGAAGTCTCAAAAATATATCTAATGGACCAAAGGTTGAAGGAAAGAAGTTGGCAGCAGGAGCTTTCTTAATTCCTAGACTTCTGTCTACTTCTTCCCTCAGGTGCAGAAGTAGACTGAAGTCTAGGAAAGCTCATGCTGCCAACTTCTTTCTTTCACTGGGGTATAAATACCACAAATAATAATAATAGAATATTAGAGATAACAAAATATAAAGGAAAAATATACTGGGTCCACTCCTATACACTGAGAATGCTACAAGCTCTCTATCATATGTATATATAATGAATGTATAATGTATATATAGTCTCAAAGGTGCTATAAGATCTCTCTGCATACTGATTCCACAGACTAACACAGCTATATATTTGAATTATATTATTATTATTATTATTATACGTAATATTTATTTATCATCCCAAACCACATTGCAGAAATAATCCAGTTTGAGGCCACTTTAACTGCCCTGGTTCACTGCTAGGGAATCCTGGGAACTGTAGTTTGTTTTGGCTCTCTGACACATAGAAGGCTAAACATCTCATGTATTCGTTTTCAAGCCACTGAAGCTTGTGCTGCAAGTGGAAACACACAATATAATAAGTCACCCTCCTATTTCATGCGTCACTTCTGTGGGTGGATGGATGAATGGCTACTTCTATGCAGGTGACCAGGCGTCCTCCTTTTCCAGAACATTTCCTCTATTTCAACCTTTTGTCCAGGAGGAATTCCAAAATGTCCTCCACTTTGAGCATGACTAAGAAGCAGAAATTTATACTTATCCTTAAGAAGCAGAGCCCTCCCTCCAGTCCATCTGCCTTGGCCTCCGAGGGAGAGAATAACCACTGGACCTCACCCTCTTCCCCACCGTCATTCCCTTCCCCTTTTGTGTCCTGTCTTTTTAGATTGTAAGCCTGAGGGCAGGGAACCATCTAAAATAATAACTGTAAGCCACTCTGAGAGCCTTTATTCCTGATGTTTCGCCAGTATCTGTGGCTGGCATCTTCGGAGAATGTTGGCATGGAAGAGAGTAGTGTATGTGTGTATATATGTGTATATATATGCACACACACTCTGTAGGGAGGAGTGATTAATTTGTGTATTGTTCTGTTGAATGGCAAGGCTTCAGGGTGGGAGGGTATGCAGAGGATTAGTATCTTATATGAAGTCGAAGGCTTTCATGGCCAGCATCCTTAGTTTTTTGTGCTATGGGGCCATGTTCTAGAGAGCTGGATGCCAACATTCTCTGAAGATGCCAGCCACAGATGCTGGCAAAACATCAGGAATAAACTCTTCTAGAACATGGCCATATAGCCCAAAAACCCACAAAAAACTAAGGATTAGTATCTGTTTAATCAATTATCATTGTCTGCTGGGATTTGGTTATCAGTTTGGCTACCAGTCCTGAAAAACACAAATATCAAGACCCAGCAAAATGCAAATGAAAACCACCCAGGATCAGGTGTTTTCCCAGCAATTGGGGATAGATCATTGCTCTAGAATCGGTCTGGAATTGGTGCCTTCATATGAACAAGTGAAGGTGCACATTTTCCAAGAAAGATTCAGCTTCTTTTCAGTCCGGTTTTTAGCCCTGGAGCACGGCTTTAGGTGCAGTTTCCGCCTGGATTCGAGACATGCATCATCTAAATGCTGCACCTCGAAACCGGGGGGGGGGGGGGGGGGTGGTTTATTTGGCCGGTCTGTTTTGGGCCTGTGAGTGGGAATCTGAAACACATGAAGGGTTTGCAAAGTGATAACACATTACAGCAAACTATACATAAACAAGTGAAAATCAGAAATAGCCCCTAGTAAATATGGTTAGGATTGCAGCCATAACAAAAGTAATCTGACTGAGAGCCCAATCCATCAGGATCTTGGTTCAGACACTAATTTTAATGGGACTACATGAAACTAATAATGTACAGGATTTAAACTGATTAAAACATACAATTATTGTAAAATGTATTAGTGAGAAGTCAGACACACTGTTTGAAAAAGTTACTTTTGAGCATTTATTTAAATGTTATTACAACATGCAAGATAAAAAACAAATAGAAAACCTGTAAAATGATACAGAAAGTACAGGATAAAAATCACATAAACCAAACCAATTAATTTTTGCCATTTTTTTTCAGACGCTGCAAACATTATCAAATCTTTAGAGCATACAAGTTAGGTCTTGTGGCAATTCAGTTCCTTCCTTCCATTGTAGTGTAGTCAGTGAGATCCAGATGTAGTCACAGATAGAACAGACCCAGTGAAATCAACAGGAGAAACGTTACTCAAGGTCACATAGATCCAATCCAATGTCTCTGTTTAGTATGTTTCATTTTCAGCAGAATTTTATGCTTGACAAACCAGACGTATGTATTACTTGTTTCAACCAAACTTCCCACATTTAAATTTTATACCACATTCTTTAAAATCATTTACTAAAAAAAATTATTTTACCGATTTTAAAGGAATACAACTTTTAAATCCAGATCATAACCACACTTAGAAGTAAATTTCCATTAGAGTAACTTTTATATAAATACAGTACATTTAGGACTGTGAACTATTATAACTACACTACTGTAACATTTAAAAAAATATCCAGCTTTCTTCACACAGGATATACTTAAAATTACAGCCATTTCAGAAAATGTGATTTAATGTTTATACTTTTTAAACAGAACTAACCATTTTAGTTTATTGCATTGAAAACATGTGGCACAAAGTCCAGTTATTAAAACAGAGTATCAAACACAGACTTGAAGTTCAAAATTCGATAATTCATTTGAATACAATACCCATAAACTACAGATACATTTTAAATGGAAAAGATCTCTTAAGAAATATATAATATTTAAAACAGAGGTATGGTAATCTCTTCATTACATAAACATGTCATGGATCTGAGATAAGTTGATTGCCACTGTTATCAGGCAAATTTCCATTTATTTCAGCCCAGTACTATTTCAACTGGTAGTGACTTGAGGATTTTAGACAAGGGTCTTCTGTTGCCCTGCAAAAGAAATTCATGTCTGTGATTGAACTTGGGACCTTTTCCACCCAAAGCATATTATCTACCACTGTCCCTTGCATCATTTCTTTGAAGACCAGGGAAACAGCAAGCAACATGTGTACAGTCGGCCCTCTGTATCCACAGATTCTTTATCCAGATTCAAGCACCCACAGCTATCTATCTATCTATCTATCTATCTATCTATCTATCTATCTATCTATTCCCAAAAGCAAACCTTGACTTTTCCATTTTGTATAAGGGACACCATTTTACTATGCCACTGTATTTAATAGGACTTGAGCATCCCCAGATTTTATTATCCACAGAGTCTTGGAACCTCACCAGACACCAAGGCTCCACTGTACTTTAGTTGGCTTACATGAAACATAGATGACTCTATGTTTATATTATTGGAATATTTATTACAGAAGAAAGCTTTTATAAATACATTTGAGAAATAGCATTCTTGTTCAGAGCAATGCAAGGTATCAATTCATCTGATTTGGGAACACGAAAACTGCTGTGATGGCACTCTTGAAGGTGGAATGAGAAACACAACTCTGTTAAGAGCATGCAACTGAGTTAGCTGTTGCTGCTGCTTTATTTATAATGCTCCATGTTCAGTGTAAGGGGATGGGGAGAGGAAGATAAGAAAGAAAAGATCCGAGCCCTTCATCACCAATGTATGTGTAATTCAGGAAAGAGCTAAGAACTTTCCTTGATGGTGAGTCTCATCTGACCCTAAGGACATTTTCTTAATGTCTAGTTTCTGAATCAACTCTTGACCATTGATCATTATGTGGAAGGACTGAGTTTGTGCACACTTTCAGTGGGGCTTCACAATATTGTCTTCTCCCATTTGTTGCCCTATCATGTATCTCTTAGATGGGATCCAGATACTTTAGTTATCTGCTAGAAGTGAAGAAGGAATAATTCTGTGCATAAAGCAGAAAGTTTTAACATTTGAAAATATTAACTAATAGAAAGAGATAATTAGAAAATAAGCTGTGGACATAGGAATTTTCATTTGCTATTGTCCTTTGAAAAAGTCTTCTCCTGGGGAAATCCCCCAATGTTCTGAAAATACTTCCATGTTAACAACTGAAGTACACTCATAGCTTCTGTCCAGCATTTTCAAAATTAAAAGATAATGGTAATAATGCTTTCATACCTCATTACTATTTATGAAGGATTAAAAAACCTTCATTGGATAAGAAGCTAAATATCATCATAACAGCATGAATCTTTGGTTCTCTAGTAAATTAAGACAAAAACACTGCACACTGTAGTTTAAAATGTGTTATAAAATAGGTATAAAATTGTACAGAAATCCCATACATTAAAAATAACCATCATAACTTCCCTTTTCTTTCTTAATTTTGAAATACTGAATATATCAACACTTTTAAACAAAGAAGTTTTTTTTTTTTAATTCAGAAAGTTCTGTATGATAAAGTCTGTAGGAAAATGCCATCGAATCTGTAGTGACAGGCTGATGCGATCTGATTATCCATTTTGGAGCACCACAATCTTTTAAGCAGCTTTTCTTTTCTTCTGCTATGACCGTGATTAACAAATCTAAGAATTAAGTCTGCCTTACACAGCATGTATTTCATTTTGGAGCATAAAGGTAGGTGATCTGTGCATTCTTCTTATTTTATGTTGCTTGTCAAATGTGACTGAATATGGCTTGCATCCCCAAATATGAGGTTATTATTGCATTATGCCCTGCCAACGACCTTTTGCACCATTTTCTATAACATGAAGTGGGTGTAGCCTTCTGCTCCTGTAACTATGACATCCATCCATATCCGCATAGCTTCTGGTGATGGGGCCACCATGTAATATATTCTGTCATGAGTCTTAACGCTGAAAGTAAGCACTGGATTAGGACTCTAGAAAGAAAGAAAGAAACACAGTCAGTTAATATAAATATGATCTGTGGGACAGGTGAAGCCAGAATGGCTTGCATTCTCTCAACTGTTACATATTTCTAACTGGATGTAAGGTAATTTTTGTAAACATTTTATTATTTTATGCTGGCTGTATGCCATAATAATAAATTCAATTCTCTGAACTGTTGTGAAGTACAATTCTGCACATATAAAAATCTTTTCTGCTGATTACCATAGAGGGCAGAGCAGGATGGTGGTTCTACCCTCTATGTATCTGTGTTTATTGTAATATATGAAAGTCTCCATGTAACAGTGGAGGGATAATTTCCACTGGTACTACAGTATTATTTGTCCAAAATTAATCTGTGCAGGCTCCTGTGGTTTACATCAAGGCAACAACATGGGAGCCAGGAGCCAATTCCTCCTGACACTTTGCAGGCCACCCTACCCCACAACAAGCCCCAATACCTCCATTTTCCTCTGCAATCACTCTCAAAATGGTTGCAAAATGTCTTGCAACTTCCTGTCACCATTTTGAGAGCAACTGCAGAGGAAAATGGAAGAATTTGGTAGATGCTCATAGGATTATGGTACTTCTCACATGTTTGGGGAGCTCTCTGTGTGGCTTAGGGGGAATGCCCGAAAATTACACTTTAAAAAAATGAAGTGGTAATTTGGGGGAGTGGTGGGGGACTGCAAAGTCCACCTGCAATCAAAGCACTGACATTAGAGAGGGAAGAGCTGCCAAAATTTCCACAGGAATTGCAAGCAAGATTCTGAAACTAAGGGGGATACAGACGGTGGCTCCATTCCTCGTCGGTACTGCACCAGCTGCACAGCACAGCACCTACGTCTTCCCTAAAAGGGAGGCTGCTTCTTTTGAAGGGCGTCATGGCTCTCATGCCATGACAACAATGCTTCCGGCAAGCGCAATTTGTGCGATCAGATGTCCCTGCATTGTTGCATGTCCCATGTGGATGGGGGCGCAGCAAGATGGTGCACGGGTGTTGAAAGTAGGGCTGGGCACATATGGACTAAGCAGGGCTGGGCCCTAAAATCGGCCCCAGGCCATCGCAAAGCGCCAATCTGTACCAGACCTAATTCTCCCTCCATTTCTCCATCTTCAAAGTTGGAGATCAGACACCTTCCCAGGAACCTCAGGAGTACATCACAAGTGCAATTCCATGCTGCAGACTTTTAGAGGCATGTTTTTCACTCTTCAAGCCTACTTCAGCCAAGTATAAAGTATCTTCATATTAAATACACAGATATATAAGTATCTATAAAATTCATAGAATAAAATAAAATAAGTATGCAGGAAAAAATTTAAAAAACACTTTATTTACCTTATACGCATTCTTTAGATGATCATAATAGACTTCTTCAATGGCTTGGAAATAAATTACTCCTTTTAATTTAGTTTCATGTTTGTCTGTGATAAGGGAAAGAAACTGTATTGAGATGAAAACCCCACTACAGGGATTAAAGGATTAGCTTGAACAATATGTTTTTTTCCAGGACTAAACTGAAGATGGGAATAACATGTTCATTTACAAATTGTTATAGGAGAACCTCTATTTTTTTCATCAGTGTTATACAATGCACCAATTCAGTGTGTACAAGATCCATAGATTACTTAGAAGATGCAGAGTACTCATCTGGTGTCTCTCTCTAAAGCAGGACAAATGATGCTGTCACCTCTGGACAATTTATTTTGTCCTGATATGAGCAAAGAAGATTTTGGAAAAATATAGACCATGTGTGGTTTCAAAAGCCTATTACCATTTCTAGGTTCTCCGCAGTTTACATGGAAGTACTTATGACTTTCCCTAATCGTAGTTTGAGAAG
Source organism: Sceloporus undulatus (assembly GCF_019175285.1). Lineage (NCBI taxonomy): Eukaryota > Metazoa > Chordata > Lepidosauria > Squamata > Phrynosomatidae > Sceloporus > Sceloporus undulatus. The sequence continues at coordinate 3,128,006 of NW_024802934.1, forward strand.
TGTTACTCTTAAGTATGAGTTGAAATACTATTACCAGGGAAAGATCTTAGGTCAAGGAATAACAGGGATTATTTTAATGGACTTTTAACAAACTAGGAAGATGATACAGAAACGTGGAACAAATGCAAGTCACAAAAATAGTTTCTCATAACAAGAGCTAAACTGTCTTTTAGTTAGTTCCCTGCTGTAGCAGGAGAAAAAGACTGTTGTGGATTCTCCATATGCTGTTATCTGTCTCTCTTGTTGATAGGTTCTAGTGTATATTCCAGGCATGTTGTACATGGTAGTGGATAAGTAGAAAAGGGAAGAAGTGGGGGAAAACTGCAGTATATTCCTGTTATACTTGCTAGGATTTGAAAACACACTAAGTGGAGGCCTGGATTCCAACATGCTAGCCCTAATTTTTCAGTTGTGGGCCTGACAATTGTTTCAGATGTTCAGTAAAATATGTACAGAACTGCATATGGCATTTGCATGTATCTTGAAAGAGATATCATAGAATCATAGAATAGAATCATAGAATCATAGAGTTGGAAGAGACTGCAAGGGCCATCCAGTCCAACCCCCTGCCATGTAGGAAATCACAATCAAAGCATCCCCGACAGATGGCCATCCAGACCTTCACCATTTTAGTCTCCCTCCTTTGGACACGGCTCCAGTTTCTCAATGTCCTTTTTTAATTGTGGTGCCAAGAACTGGACATAGTATTCCAAGTGGGGCCTCACCAAAGCAGAATATAGTGGCACTGTTACTTCCTTTGATCTAGTCACTATGCTTCTATTGATGCAGCCTAAAATCGCATTGGCCTTGTTAGCTGCTGCATCGCACTGTTGACTCATGTTCAACTGTCTACTTGGACTCCTAGATTCCTTTCACATGTAGTCTTGTTCAGCCGGGTGTCCCCCATCCTATATCTGTGCATTTCATTTTCCTGCCCTAAGTGCAGTACCTTACATTTCTCTGTGTTGAGAATTTACATTTCTCTGTGTTGAATTTCATTTTGTTAGCTTTGGCTCATCTTTAAGGAATAGTAAATTTAAACCTATATGAAGCATAGTTTGCTGTTGAAAACCATTGGTTATTTTGGGCTGCAAATAAGTTCATACACTCATATGGCATATCCATGCCTGCAGACAAGATAGGAAAGGATGCTATATAATCGGGTCATTAGTTCAATTGCCTGATTTATGCTTTTAGTGTCAAGCCACGAAATAATGGAGAGTAAATGAAATATGAGTAGTGACTAAGGACTGAAACAGATGGCCCTAAAGAGGTGGCTTGACGCCGTCCCTTTGATCGCCGAATCGGGGCCACAGCAACCATATGCTGTGGCCCCAATCCAGCCTTTTTTCCAGCTCGAAAAGAAGCAGTGAAATGCCACGCTATGCCCCCACACCACCCTGAAGCTGGCATACTGTTTAGGTTTGTACCGGCCCTAAGTGAACTAGGAAATTAAGGAACTCTTGACTGTACAAAATATATGAACGGTAAAAATTTGCGAAGCAGCAGTACAAATCTACTTAAATGACAAGTTGCAGAAATGATACAACAGTACTGACACACATTAATATCCAAGCTATAGAAGGAACCCCGTTCAAGCACAATGTACAACTCACCTGCATAATAAGAAAATGTTCTCTTGTTTCTGTCAAACACAAACCATCGTTTTTTCCATGTTTTAATTTTGCCTCCCATCTTAATAAGAAAGCCTCGGCAGGTCTTCTCAGTGAGGGAAACATGGTAACAGGTCTCTATGTTGTGGCCAGCAGTCTCTATGTGGCCACGGAGATCAAAATCCTCCTTTCTCACTGGCAAATAACGAGTCAGGGGTCGAGACTAATTAGAACAAATATAAATAAATATGAGCATTAATTCTTTGTTTCTCATCTGAAACGAAATATCCAGCATGAAACATCATTTCTTTTCACCGTGTAAAAAATTGCAAATGAATGATTTCTTTAGGAAAAGATGGAGTATTTCTAGGAGATATCTATCTATATCTCCCATCTCCCACTGATTTGCCAAGCAGCTAGCATTATATATGACATTAATAGATGATACTTACTAACCAAATTCCCATCTAAAAGTGAAAATTTTACCCATCCTGTTCTTGGCAATAAACCTATGGAATACACTACTGAGTAAAGAGTACATATTTACAAACTCTGAAGTACCAAAATTATTAATCTCCAATTCACACATGACCATTTAAAGGTATATCCTATGGTATATCCTATCCAGAAGTGTAAAATACGAAGGTACATATTGACTTGTCCTAGCTTTAATCCAATCCCAAAGTCCTTATCAGAATTGCCCCTCACCCCGTGCTAACTCTTTTACAAAAATGTAAGGAAGCATCTCACCCACAAGTGGCTTTTTTCCTGTCCACTTTTGTTTTGAGCAATCAGTTGAGAAATACAGAAAGGAAAGACAACACAGCATCCTCTATTGGCTATATTTATCTATTTAGAAAGGCTTCCAGCTTCCACATGTTTAGTTTAGTTACGGTAGTACTCCTACAATTTTGTATATACAGTATTCTCAATCTTATTCTCAACAAACAAATTCTCAACTCTTGTGTTATCCTCAGATGACTGCATTTCCTATAAAACACTGGAGCATCCATCATTATGCAGACAGTCCAATTTCAATATTGTTACATCTCAAGCTTGTAGAATTATAATGTGAAAGGTCAGTCCTGCTTCATGACTATTGAACTGAAGGTCTATTTGCTAAGTGCTTACTACTGAAAAACAGTTGATACATCACTCTAATGGGCATGTTTCAAATTGCACAACAAAATTGTTGCCAAGTAGTTCTGTCATTTATCATATAATATGACTGGCACCTGGGCACTGAGTAAGACAGAATATGGAAGATCTCTGTTTTAGCACTCTAATGTATGACATTGTTTTATCCAACAAATGACTTATATGGTATCCATAGACCCCAAGATTCACTACACTGGCCCGCTGTAGTGTGGCCTAGATAATTATAAACCAATCTAAGGCAGTCAATAGACACAATTAACTTTTCTGCCACTGGCAGGAAGGTGTCAGGATTTTCTGCACTCTTTTTAGGATATTCAGACATGGGGAACTGCCATATAGATGTATGGATGCAATTTCAGCATCAAAAGGCTTTTCCAAAGCAAATATGTTGATATAAATACTTCACATTTGTAAAGTTACTGTTTTTCACTGCATGCTAGGCCCATGCTGTCAGGAGGGCTTTAGCATTATAGTTCAAGAAGGTTATTTCCTCAAGTTCTCAAGACACCATGTCATTCTGGTTAGCGGCCCAGGGGGGACCGGTGGTAACGACATTGTTACACCGGATAATTAACACCTCTCTGAGGGATGGGCGATTTCCATCGGATCTTAAATTGGCCATTGTAAGACCGATCCTAAAGAAGCCCTCCCTCGACCCCCTGGTACATAATAATTATCGGCCTGTTTCGCTGCTACCATTCTTGGGGAAGGTGATCGAGAGGGCGGTTGCGATCCAGCTTCAGGCGGTCTTGGATGAAGCGGATTATCTGGACCCATTTCAAACTGGCTTCCGGGCGGGTCACGGGGTTGAGACGGCCATGGTCGCCTTGGTCGATGATCTCCGTCTGGGCATCGACAGGGGAAGCGTGTCCCTGTTGGTGCTCTTGGACATCTCAGCGGCTTTCGATACCATAGACCATGGTATCCTTCTGGGGCGCCTGGCTGAGGTGGGAATTGGGGGCACTGTGCTCCAGTGGTTCCGTTCCTACCTCTCCGGGAGGTCCCAGATGGTGCAGCTGGGGGACGTGTGCTCCAGCGAGCGGGCCCTTAAAACTGGGGTCCCTCAAGGAGCCATTCTGTCCCCCATGCTATTTAACATTTACATGAAACCGCTGGGAGAGATCATCCGGAGACATGGGGCGCGGGGTTATCAGTACGCTGATGACACCCAAATCATTTTCTCTATGTCTCCGACTGATGCAGTGACTGGGGATGGCGTCTCTCCTCTCGTGGCCTGTCTGGAGTCAGTAATGGGCTGGATGAGGGAAAACCGACTCAAACTTAATCCAGAGAAAACGGAGGTACTAGTGATAGGTCCCCCTGGTCCAGGAATGGCGGTGGTTCCACCTGTCCTGAATGGGGTCACGCTCCCCGTGAAGGACTCCGTGCGCAGTCTGGGGGTGCTTCTTGACTCGTCCCTTCGCCTGACTGCTCAGGTGAATGCGACGGTCAAGAGTACCTGTTATCAGCTTCGGCTGATTCGCCAGCTGCGCCCATACCTGGCCCAGAGGGACCTTGAAACTGTTGTACATGCTCTGGTAACTTCGAGATTGGATTTCTGCAACGCACTCTACATGGGGCAACCCTTATACCAAACTCGGAAGCTGCAAGTAGTGCAGAACATGGCAGCACGGCTGGTCACTGGTGCTCCCAGGACCAGCCATATTACACCGGTGCTTAAAGATCTCCATTGGCTGCCTATTCGCTTCCGAGCTCAATATAAGGTGTTGGTTATCACCTATAAAGCCCTAAATGGCTTGGGCCCAGGATTCCTGAAGGACCGTCTCTCCCCGTACATTCCGCCTCGCACCCTCAGAACATCTGGGCAGCAACTCCTGAAGGTGCCTGGGGCAAGGTTGGCCGCTACGGCCAGAAGATCCTTCTCCACAGCTGCCCCAGCCCTTTGGAACACGCTGCCCATAGAGCTCCGCTCATCTACCACCCTGGCCCAATTTAGGAAGGGACTTAAAACCTTCCTATTTAATCAGGCATTCCCCGACTAAACATCCTGTGGGCCTCCCTCCTCTCTCGTGGCCGTGAGGTTGGGCTAAGGGGTCTTTATTGTTTTTATGAATTGTGTTGTTTTAATCTGTTTTTAAATTGTATACTGTTGCACTAAGGTGCATTTTGTAAGCCGCCCTGATCTATTTGGAAGGGCGGGGTATAAATAAAATTTTATTATTATTATTATTATTATTCATTCAAAGGAAAGGACTACATCTCACACACACAGCATACGGGGCATTCCCCATGGTGCATGCAAGCCTTGAAAGTATTTAGTACGGTGACTGGAGACAAACTTTGGTAATGCCTCTTGCATGTCATACCCAGCTGTTCAGCAAGTTGAGGTGTGATCTTCTTGGGGAGGATAATGGGAAGGAATGAATGCACATGCCATCCACCTAATATAAACAGTGTTTTGCAAACACAGTAGATGAGACCATGACAGTGATAGGAAAGACAGCATGCACAAAGGAGAAGACTCTCTCAGTGAGATTGTGCGTGCGTGTGTGTGTGTGAGAGAGAGAGAGGGGGGGGGGAGAGTTCACTCTGTGAATCGGGGAAACTCTGTATGTTGTGGTATGGGGAGTCATGGCCCGAGTTAGGCTTAATACTAGCCCAGCCCTACCTACTTCAACCTCTTGACTTTTCCTGCCATAAAACATTGAAATAATTAGAGGTATTCCAGAGTGGCATAGTTGCAACTAGGTTTCTCTGTTTTCCCTCTCTCTAATTCTAATACAGTAGCCCTCAGTATCTGCTGGGGTTTGGTTCCAGGACCCCTTTGAATACCAAAATCTGTAGCTGTTCAAGTCCCATTAAATACAGTGTCATAATGAAATAGTGTTCCTTATGTAAAATAGCAAAATCAAGGTTTGGTTTTTGGAATGTATATATTTTTTCAATATTTTCAAGCCATGGACGGTTGAATCCATGGATAAAGAATCTGTGGATATGGAGGGCCAACTGTATTTTATTTATTACAATTCTGTCTTGCCTCTCAAAAGAACTGGCGCTCAAGTAGGCCTTCTGTCTCATTCTGTCCCTGTTTTTTCCACGTGAAGGCTACATACCTGATTTCTTTGTTTTTCACGAATCTTAACCTCTTTTTCAATTAGTTTTTGTCGGTGGCTAGTTTCTTCTTGCAATCTTTTCTCGAGTTGCTCTCTACGACGCTTTTCCTCTTCTAATGCTCTTTTTTTAGCTTCCATTTCTCGTTCCTGTAAGAACCACAACATAGGCCCTTTTTAAAATTATCCTGGTTAAGAACAGGATAATTTCAAACACATTATTTACAAATTTACACAATAGCCTGGAATTCTCACATTCAGATTTGCACTGCCTGATACTAGGGTGAAGTTGTTTAATTTTTTTCAAATGTTGAAATATTTGCATATACATGAGATATTTTGGAGATGGGATCCATGTCTAAACATGAAATTAATTTCTGTTTCATATACACCTTATACAAATAGCCTAAAGATAATTTTATGCAATAGGTTTTTTTTTGGGGGGGGGGGTCAGGCTATGTGGCTGTGTTCTAGCAGAATTAATTCCTGATGTTTCGCCTGCATCTGTGGCTGGCATCTTCAGAGGTAGGATTCCATAGGATGGAGCCATGAGTGTTAAAGGGGTACCAAACTTGCATTAATTTTGCTGTGTGGAAGCAGTCTAGGAAACACTTCTTTCCAAGTTGTTTTAAAAATAGCTTTCTTCAATCCTTTGTACTTTTTACAGTCCAGGATATCATGGCATCTTTACCATTTTTCCTCACAGAGCTCCTGTGCTTTAAGAGCAACACGGAATGCAAATATTCAAGAGTTACAACTCTTCCAGGAATGAGGGTTCCACAATGCTTGATGGATCCAAAATTACCTAACTGTGCATATGCACCTAACACTGGTAACATCTGACAATTTTTCTATACTACAAAACAAAAATCTTTCCAGATAATTTAGAAACATGCAAAATGGGTTAGACAGCACTGGGACTTGCATTGTTCCAATATGAGAAAGACCATGAATGAAGTGTTGTTTTCCATAGCCCCAATCCAAATGAGCTGCAAGATAAACTTTAAGTCTTCTTGCTTAAGCACACCTTTTAGTCTTGAACAGGACTCTTCAGCAGACTGCTTTTTCTGAAAGAGCTTAGTGTATCTGAAATACCCTGTGCCACCTAGTGACATGGTGTGATACTGCAGGTTACAGACTTAAAATTCAACTTAATCTTTTTTTTAAAACAATTACTCTGAGATGCATAACCTTGGGGTTCCCTTGGTATGAATGGAAAGTTTTAGAGGTTTATGTTTTATGGTTTGGGAGCTAGATGGAAACAGACGGACAGTCACATTTTCATTTTTATAGACAGATTACCCTGGATTCAAGCAGTCGTGTCTTTTCAGCATGAGCTTGTTTCAAAAGTCTTTCCATCTCTTCTAATCTTGCAACATTTGATGTACTAGCACTATAAGCAATAAAAATGGGAATATAATTCAGTACTGTGAATGTATGTACTTATATATTTTTCTGTCAATAATCTGACAATGGATATGGATTTGTTCCAATCTATTTAACATGTCCAGAGGACTAGAAAGCAGCACATCACAAAACAATTGTTTAACAAGAAGAACAGTTGAGGGTCACTCCCCAGCTTATGCACTATAATTTAATGTACTATATTATTATTATTTTTAAAAATATCCAATTCCATTGAAAAACATATTCATAGTGGCTTCCAGAATAAGGTGGGGAAGACCACCATAAAACTCTGCCTTCCGCTTTACCATCTGTAAGATAAAACACAAAAGGAAAGGATGGGCAATGATGAACAAAAACAGCAATTCAACCACTACCTTTTACTGCTACAATTCTTATGAATGACAAGCTAAGGAATAAAATTATTTTTCAAAGGAAACCATTCAACCGTTTGATGAAAAGGATGTTTCTGAGTAACAGTGAAGAAGATTCATAGCCAGCTATTTCTCTGCAGATGATTTAGCTCCTTTTCTTTCTTATCCACTGTTCAGTTAAAGAAACTACATCAAAATGCTCAAAAAAATATTGTTCTGCAGAGCCCCAGAAATCAGCAAAATGTAGATTGCTGATGCAACCAAGAAGAAAATGTTTTTCTGATGAATCTGAATAAGGTCTTCTATCACATATTATGTGTCCTTTATGATGAATTTGTTGCTAAAACTTAAACGTTACTGCAATTTACCTGGAAATATTATCTGGAGAACAGGCAGATATGCTGGTTTCCATGCTGTCAGAACTATCTAAACTTAGAGTGTCAAAGGCATGGTCCTTGAAACTATGATCAGGATAGTGGAACGTGTTCAGATATACATTTGATTCAGAGGCAGTTCTGCTGTAGAATTCAGGAGATTTCTGGCTTTGATCTTCACATATATGTTGGTGGTTATAACCTAGAATAAGCAACACAAGATATTCATTTATTTGCCTATGTAGTAAATACTCTAAAATGAAAACCACAAGATTAAAACCCTCTTCCATTCAAGCAATGCAACTTTTTATTAGTCTTTCTCCCTCAGTATAGTCTCAGAAAACTGGCATCTTGCAGGTTTTTCTAGTATTTGACATACTTCTGATCAGTTATTATGTCTCCTGAATGCATCAGTGGGCTGCCTTATGGTTTAATGTTAAAGAGCTTGGAAAAGTCACTTTTTGGTCAAGATAGATAGAGGATTTTGGGAGGTATAGACCAAAATTGTAGATTTTAGACTCTGAATGAGTTACAAGAATGACCTGGGCCCATCCCAAGAATATTTACTCCCTTCTCCCCATTTGGTGCAGCTGTAAGAATGAGTGTGGAGTCTTTTATTTCCATTTTAAATCAACCACTCACAGCTTGTTAGGGAGGAAAAGTAAAGAAAAGGGGGCATGGGAGGGGAGTATCTTTGTTCCTATTCCCACTGGGCATATAAAGCGATGTACAGTCATCCCTCCATATTTGTGGCTTTGATATTTGTGGATTTGATTATTCACGGATTTCATTAATATGTTCTCTCTAGGACTGTCTAGGTCCTCCAGTGCAACTCTGTGGTCAACTTTAACTAAAAGTTGCACTGAAAGACCATTTGTAGCTACTCCAGTGCCATTCTATAGTCAGTGTATGTTGGACATTGACCGCTGAGTTGCACTGGAGGACCTAGAGATTCCCAGAGAGGTGTCCTCTCAGGTAAAAACAGTGCTTTTGTTATTTGCGGTTTTTCCATATTCACAGGGGTCTTGTTCCCCTAACCCTAGCGAATATGGAGGGACAACTGTATATCGCTGCGAGTCTGGATTGGATCAAGTTTCCGAGTTGTATTCAAATCAGATCCATCGTTCCCATTACAAAAGGGAGCAAACGGACTCAGTTTTTCTTGACCCATGTCCTCGTTCCCATTGATATTTCTCCGTTGTATTTTGATGCATTGTATTTTTTTGTTACCCATTCCCATTGCCTTTCTGGGACCGTTTTTTAAGCTGTCAATCAAGCACTTAGGCGATTAGACGTCACAGTGACATCTAATCCCCCCTTCTTCTTCAAGCCACCCCAATATGCAGCAGCCAGCCACCCCTTTTCTGTCTCAAAAAAGGAAACAAGGATGGATGCAAGAGCCACATTCAGCTTTTTCTCTCTTTTTCCTTTCCACTCACAAAATTTTTTAACCAGCCTCCCTTCTCCCCCTCTTTCCTTTCTTTTCCCCTCACTCTCCAAAAAACCCAGTTTAACTTTCTTCTTTTTTAAAAAAAAAGTTTTACACACCACCAGAGAAAGGCTATGTGAACAAGAGAAAATGGCGCTGGGAATGCCAGGAAAGAACAAAGCTGGTGACACCCCCGGGACAGCCCCTTGAACATTGCTCCTCCCCTGATTTGGACACCCGTCGTTCCCATTAGTTTGCCCCAGCTGCAAAAAAAAAAATCTCTGGAAAAGTGCAGTCAGGATATAACCCGGGTTATCCACCGCTGATTCAGGTTTTAGCTAGAGAAATCGATCAAAGCTGGATCGAACGCGGATTCAAATGGGAACGATTTTCCTTAAGCAAGGATCGAATGCGAGTTCAAATGGGACCGATGTTCATATAATCCGATTCTTGACTCGATTTATAGCTCAGTGGGAATGGGGCCATAGACTACCTTAAGAAGTGTCAAATGCAGATTATACTTTGATAAATTCATTCTGTTAGAATACAGTGCAATTTAGATTGAAATAGTATGATGTGACACACAAGACAATCATGCTATCCACCTTTTTTGTTAGAGTTATGGAAAATATTATCTGAATGCATTTCGCAACAATTGATTAAAATTACCTTTATTACTTGGACTTTTGGAATGATTAATTGTTCCTTTTAAAAAAGTAGGGTTTGTTGAAAAAAGAAAGAAAGAAAGAAAGAAATTATGATCAATCTATCATTTTGTGACCTTTGGTTAAAAATCTAAATGAGATCATTGAAGTATTCTACATGCTGGCAATCATCTAGTTCTTCTTTACATTCAGGTAGAAATTAAAATTATCTGAAGTATGCCAGCTTCAGGTATTTCCAAAAGATGTACAGTAAATAACTAAAGCACACAAACATTTTGTAAGCATAATAATAGTACTACTTAAAGAAAAATATTCATTATAAAGGGGAAAATCTAAGGGAAACATTATTTCTGTTTTTGCCTAAAAGAAAATATAATTGTTGGACAAAATGAACCACTGTTATTTTGATTCTAAAATTCTTTGTTCCACTAGTCACAGATTCTCCCTTGTTCCTTTTCTACAGAAGTAAATATTCTACCTGCTTTCAACACTCACACAGAGCATACTTGTGCAAGCATTAGAAACAATACTCTGAGTTACTGTGAGTATAGTTTAGGAAGCAAAAGATAGACAGCAGCATCTGCAAGTGAAACTATTTTTACAGCTTCCACTAACCCAACTGTAGGGGCTGAACCTCCTTATTCAGAGTAGCCAGTGTGCCAATATCTACCATTGGGAGAAAAAGAAAGGGGAGAGGAGTCCTGAAAAATCATACATGGACTGGCATAATTTTTATTCCAGAACGGTTCACCATGCTGGGTTTAGTGCAGGCAATAGTGTGCCAGTGTAAGTAGCCTGCCAGCTACTATAGATAAATTTTGAATTCTGCATTGAAAGATAGTTTCCTAGCCACTGGAGACAAATGGAGTAAAAATAAATAAGGAGAGAACTAAATGGATTAAGCATCCTAAGACAGAGTGAGAAAAAAGTGACAGTGAAAAAAGTGCGGTAGAGAAGATAATTTAATGAGTCACTAATATATTATTTATGCATTATTAATATAATGTAATATAATTAATATATTAATTTAATAATCTGGGGGTAATTCATCTGAACTATCCAGAGGCATCTGAACTCTCACAAGATAATCACACAGCTCTATTGTTCAACAACAGCACCTGGCATACAGTGGTATACTGCTTCTGAACATGCAATCTGAGCTTCCAAACATTTCCAAGTTCTGCACTGCTAGTTTAGAGGCTAGGTGATAATAGACCTATCACAACTTTTGACACATAGCACCCAAAATTGTGCAGTGTGGAGTAGTGAGTAGTGTAATAGGTGTAGAACTGATTAAAACAACTACCCTTAAAAACAACAACAACTTATCTTTGCAGATTTTGCCAGTATGAGTATGGAAAGTCGAAAGGAAGAGGGAAAAGGGAAATTATGATTTGAAAAATGGTATGAAAAAGTCAGTGGGTTTGATCTGGACCTAGTCATACTTTTTGGTGATCATTATTTAAATCACACAGCTTTCAATCTGCACCCAGCCATCATTCTTGAATATACTTAAGCATACTGAATATAATTAGGAACAGAAATACAGAGACACTGACTAAAGGTTGAGATACTTAAACACAAAACAGTCCACTATTATCTGACACTACTAATTCAAAGGAAACTATATTATTCTATTCAATTTACCATTAATCCTCAGAGACATGCAGAACTACATTTGACAGAAAAACAAACTGGATTAAATTATTTTAGATAAACACAAACACAATTGCCAGAAATATAAAGAAAATCAGAACAGAAATATAAAACAGCAACTGGTTATTTCAGTTTGTCAGTGCAATGCAGTAAGAGAAGACTGTCAAAATCACAACTATTCTTCTTGATGGTTTTCTTTTTTAGTGAAAGGAACACGGTCAAGTAGATACATAAATTTTAAAATATTCTCTGAAATGAAGCCTTGATTATTTTGAGTCACAGTGATCCAGAACCATTTGCCTATCAAATCTCTGATCTCTGCATATGCTAACATAGTTTCTAAAATCATTGTAAAATTATCAACTCTGAAAGAAATAAAATGTTCATCAATAGGATTGGTTGTCCTATGTAGTTGTTGCCTCTTCTGTATGTATGAGTATTGCAGCTATATAATCTTTGCCCAATATCTCCCCTTCTGGGGAATGAAAAGGCAAGCACTTTAAAAGAAAGAGCAATTTACATAATTCACAATATCTTTCAAACAACCATGTGACAAAACTATACAGGACAGTTATCTTCCTCATAACCAGAGCAGCTCTACAAATCATGAAAATAGTTCTCCAGGCAGCCCAAGAATAATTTTCAGGCAGGGAAGTGTTTTCCTAAATTGGAAAAGAGTAAATTTTTTGATACACATCAAGTAATTAAGGCATGAGCAAGTAAATGTATTGGCCAGGCTGTACCGCCCAGTGTACAAACAGACACCTTGGATTTGTGTCCTTCTAAATAAAGCAAATAATCTAGTTTGTACATCAACAACAGGGAAGTTACATGAAAATAAATATTTGAGGCTAGGGTCTTCAGAGTTAAGCAAAAAATTAGCTGGCTAAACTGCCATAAGCTTTACTGAGAGGGCTGAAAGAATCAGATGAAACAGTGAGGACAAAGCCCACTATTTTGGCCCCATTCTCTCTGTAATGCAATTTTTTACATTTAACTTTAAGACCAGGATAGCCTGAAGTGTGCTACAAGAACTTTCCTGTCATCCCAGAAGTTTCCTGTGTAGGAGGAACTTTAGAATTTCTACACAGGTTGATTCAACATGACTTGACAGTGTCCCTTTCATCAGTTACAATCACAAAAAGAAACCAGTAAAAGCACACAGTGAACATTTCTCATACCTTTTTTGCCTTTTCCTGTTTTTTAAAAGACAAAAACAATTAAAAGAACCCATTTAAAATTAGATAAAAATAATTTAGCACCACCTAAAATTAGTCTATGTAGTTTCAGTGAAACCTACTTCAAATGAAAGGCATTTCTGCAATATCAGTATGGAAAGGGACCTTGTAGCACCTTTGAGACTAATATTATTGAAAATGGAAGGTTGTATATTTTATACACAATCTTATGCACATGCCTGGAATAAGTCCCACTGAATTCAGCAGGACCTTTCTGATTAAATATTGGAGTATAGCAGATGGCCAGGAAAGCGTGGCCCAAGGCTGCTCCAGACACAAGTAGATTGGGTCTGCAGCGACTGCATGGACTGCTCCAAAGGTGACCATGGCCATTAGCTCCAACCCACACCACCAAGAGCCTGATTATCCCGGCTCCTTTTTGCTCCGGTCTAAAAGATCAGTGCATGGCCTTGGTGCTTCTGCTGTGTTGGAGATGTGTGTCGTATAAATGGTGCATCTCCAATGAAGCCAAAAGCCACTTTTTTGGCCAGAGTGTTTCAGGCCTTCATTAGGATTTCTTTTTAGGATTCCATGGTTAGGACAGTGTTTCTTTTAAAAACAATCCTCTTGATGTGCAGTGATGTGAAACAACAGACCCCCACATATGTTGAGAGATCACAAGAAAGCAGTAACTTGTGAGTAAATCTTGGTATGACAATACACTTGATTACCAAATTTCTTCTTATGAAGTATTGTTTTTAATCAGCCTAAGGCTGGAATCTATGTAGATTAACCTGAGATTAAGTCTTGGGGAATTCAATGGGTTTTACTTCTCAGCAGAAATATTATTGCTGTTTTTGTGCATCTTCAAGTCATTTCCAATTTATGGCAAGATTTGTTCAACGGGGGTTTTGCCATTGCCTTCCCATGAGGCTGAGAACATGTGACTTGTCCAAGGTCATCCAGGTTCATGGCTGAGTGGGGAATTGAACCCAGATCTCCAGAGTCATAGTCCAACGTTTAAACCACTACTACATCATGCTAGTTTGCAGCAGGAATATATTATACTGTAAAACCTATTGATCAGTTGGGATTGTTCACCTTATGCAACAACAGAACCATGTCAGTGTGCTTTGTATCTAAATAGATGCAGAATCAAACAGTCTCTAAATTTGGCCAAAGCTTGCAACAATTATATCAAAACTTATTATGAGCCATAAAAGCACTTTAGCTGAATAAATACATTTTAGCCGTCAAATTCAGTAGAAAAAATTATTACTATGAAATGAGATTTCTTCTTATCATAGTGCTCATGAGTGTATGAAGGTATTTTGTAAATCAGCTTACCTTTATGTGTTCTTCTTGATTCAGACTCTTTGGCCATAGTTCCCAAGCAGTGAGGCAGTACACTGCCACAGCTATTGCTTTGTCCAAGTGGGAGATGACCCTACAATTTAGAAATATGCAATTTTAGTCAAACATTTTTTTTAATCCATGTCAGTTACAATTGATTTGCTCTTTGTTCTGTACAATTTGTTAATTCTGATACTGAAAGCACAGATTCCGTCTTCCTTCTTGGGTGAAATTCACAAGTTGTCTCTGCATCAGGAGTTTATACAGGTGTAACTCAGTTAACAAAACAGATACAGTGGTGCCTCGGGATACGAAATGATCGGGTTACGAAATTTCCGGGATACGAAAAAGTTGGATTGGCAAAAACTGTTTCGGGTTACGAAATATTTTTCAGGTTACGAAATTCATTTCGGCGCGAAATTCAAATGCTGCAAAGTGCAGCTATAGGCTTTCCAGTGCTAACGGAAAAGTGTTTCGGGTTACGAAATTTTCGAGTTATGAAAGGAATGGCGGAACGAATTAATTTCGTAACCCGAGGCACCACTGTATATTCTCAGACATTACTTTTTAAACAGAAAATTTGGTACCAGCAGTAGAAATAACATGAAAAAAAATAGGGACATGTTCCTATTCCTGGAAAAAAAAGAAGAGCAATTCAATATGTTTTAGCAAACTTTTTATTCAAAATTAAGCTCTATGCACATTTGTCAAATTAAACAAGGACAGGAAAACACTGCATAAGGAAACATTTTTTTTAAAAAAAAAACATGTAGTCCAAAATGCATCCAGGGATGACTTCTTATTTCTTCAGGCTCTACTTTTTAAATGATTTCTACTTTGGTGGCCACATTTATAGATCTATGCTTTCTTAACACGCTGGAAGAGCTGATGAGGAAGGCTTATCTGCTCATGCCCATTCTGTTATTCATATCTGCTCAGTGAAGGATTTTGGAAGTAGCTAATAATATTAACTACCTCACCATAGGATGCTTTTTTAAAGGAAAGAATGAATTAAAAATTGCAGATGATTGCACTATGAACTTTTGTATTGTGAACAAGATAGCTGGAAACTAAAATCAAGACATAAGATTCTTAAGGAAGGCAAAGATCTTAATTCATTAGCGTATATGCAACTTAATCACAGATTTAATCAAGAAAGAGAAATGCAGCCATACAGTGAGTTTTATTTAGAGTTATGTAATTTATATATATTTTTTAAAAAGTATATAAATGGCTTCTGAGGGACTGAGCAGATGGGCAGGACACTACAGGCCATTCTCGTGATATCCTCTGGTTCTGACCGGGGTCCGTCCCTGGACCAGTGTGGTGACAGGCAGGTGTTTACAACCCAAAGCTCTATGGAGCCGCTTCTGCCACACACCCTTTTCATGGCACGTCATGTGTTCTCAGAAGGCCCTCATTGAAGCTCATAAGGGCAGAAATGGTGCAGCTGGCTACACCCCCATGTACAGGTACCCCTGGTCAATGTCACAGACATTGCAGTGGCAGCAGGTAAGGAGCGCATGGGGCCTTATGGTATCCCTGCTGTCATCACAGTTTCCACAAAACCTGTGGCAAACAGCATATCCTTTTGACTTGCACTAAGGATTCTTTGGGTCAAGGTCAGTCCAGGACCGCTGGATCGGCATCCAGATTGGCCGATCCCAGCCTGGGGCTATTGGCCTGCATTGTTCATAGAAGACATGAGGCCAGGGGGTGAATGGCCCTTTTGGCCCATGCATACAGGCCCTGAAACCAGATACAGAAGATGAACCTGTAAAAGAATATATAAAGTGGGCCCAAAATTTTGGACGTAACATGCAAATAAACAAAATTAGTGTACTTTGTGTAGTAATGTAAAGGAAGATATATGAATGGTATCTAACTCCAAATAACCTGTCAAAAATGGTCCAGAAGGTTTCAAATGTTGGGGTCTCAAGAGAATAAGGCCTCCTTTTTCATGTGTGATGGACTTGTAAGAAAATGAAAAGTTATTGGTCTAAGATTTATATATTAGTTTAAAAGCATTAAAGTTATATTTTGTAATGTTACCAGGAATGATTTTGTTGGGCATTATGGATAAAGAACTTCATTGTAAATATGGATCATTTATTTGATATAACAGTAGCAAGAGTATTGTTTGCTCAAATTCGGAAATGGACAGAAGTACTGGTGATGGAAGAATTAATTGTTAAGAGTGCTGAATTAGCCCAAATGGCTAAATTAACTAGAGTTCTAAAGGATAAGTCAACTGAAGACCTTTAAAGAAAGAAAGAAAGAAAGAAAGAAAGAATGGAAATCATTTATGGATTTATTTATTTTTTGAGCAACAAGACATCTAATAATCTGTGGCTATGGTTATTATTGAGTAGGTTTATTTAGTTGGATCTGGAAAAATAGAATATTTCTCCTGTGTTCTCTTTTTCTTTTAATTGCAATCAGGACTGGGGCAGTCAAAGACTGTATTCCTTTTCTTTCTTGCTATTCTCTCTCACACTCCTTCCTTGCTTCCTTCCTTCCCTCTCCACCACCACCCCCCCCCCCCCCCCCCCCCGTTTCTTTATCGTTGACTGTATATTAATTGTAAATTAGATTGTTTATTTTAAAAATTAATTTAAAAGTTTCAAAAGACAAAAATTGATAACTTGACAGAGGATGAGGAAAAGAGTGGGGAGTGGTGAAGACGTAAAAAAAGATTTTGCAAAAAGGGGCTTCTTGGTCAGAGGCTTTATTAACTGAGATATATGCCTGTATATTTCCTAGAGAGCCTTGGGAGACATACAAATTCCACTTCTGATATTCCAATCAGCAGAAAGTAGGAAAGGTATCCCACCTCCACCTTCTACTTCACCTCTGGATTTAGTAATGTCTGAGGCTAATCAGTCATAGCTGCAGTATAAGAAGAAAGTTGTACAAAGCCAAATAACAATAAACAGAATTCCAACCTTTCCTTGACAAACTATAATTTTATGTCATGCAGATATGCTGTACACAGCTTACCTTGACACTTCGTCCAAGAGTTGAACTATTGAAATGTGGCGATACAGAAGGAGTTGTTTTCTTGCGTGGCAAAGTATCACTCATATATGGGCCTTCTTTGTGCTGCTTCTTCCTCTCTTCCAGATTTCGGAAGCGCTTAAATGTAAAATACATTAAAATTCTATTGTGATTATACTGCATTCTGCAGGCTATAATAGCCATTAGAAAATCCCTCTGCATATATGAATATATATATATAATTTTAAAACTTGGATTGAGGCCGAAAGACTGTATGACTGGGCCCTGAAATCTTCAGGAGATATGTGTCTCTCATTCCCACCATCTCCACAAAGACATCTGGTAGGAAAATAAGACAGGGCCTTCTTGGCAGCTAGCCTTAGGTTCTGAATCTCCCTTTTTTTTGGGGGGGGGGGGGTTAAATGGTCCCCTACTTGCTCTCTGTCAGCAGTCAGAGATATTTTAAAAATTCCAACAGGCTGTTGAGAACTTTATATATACATAGAGTCTGTCCTCTGTATTCACAGACTCTTTATCCACAGATTCAACCATCTAAGGCTTGAAAAATATTTTTAAGAATATATAAATAACAGGATTTATTTATAGTTTTTATTTATATAAATTCAAAACAGCAAATTTTCCTATTTATCTAAGAGACACCAGCCCTGTACAGACAGGCCAAAATAAAGCTGCTTTGGGTCACTTTGGAGGTATGCTGTTTAAATGATGCATGCGTCCTAAGAGTCTGGAAGCCACACCAAAGCTACATTCCAGTCCTTAGGACTGGAGCATGGCTTTGGCACAGCTTCCGGACTCTTAGGACACATGCAACATTTAAATAACATCCCTCCAAAGTGACCCAAAGCAGCTTTATTGTGTTCTGTCTGTACGGGCCCACCATTTTACAACACCACTTTATATAATGGGACTTAAGCACCCACAGAGTTTGGTATTCATGGTGTGTGTGTGTGTGTGTCTAGAACCAAACCCAGGAGATGCCAAGAGTCCACGGTATAAAAAAGAATTAAAGAGCTTTTAACAGGGCATTGTAGTATTTTAAACAGCTTTTATTTTTAAAATTATTTCTAACTTTTATGTTTTAATTTGGGTTTGATGTTATTGACAGCTTAATGTCAACATTTCGTATGTTTTAGTAACATTGCATTTCTTTTAGTTTGTAAGTTACTTTTGAGTCGCTATTTTAGGCAGAAAGGTGGAATATAAATAAAAATGATAATAAAATCAGCAATAACAACAGTAAGAAAGAAAAAGTGTAGTATTTTTCTTTTTTATGTATAGTTCCTTGAACAAGTTTCACTGGATTTGAAACAACATCTACAGGAGTTAGAAACAATACAAAACTTCCAAACAATAAAATAACTGAAAAGCATTTTGAACATGAAAACGTGATAAAAAATTATAGATAATGACAACCATTGTCTGAATGTAACACTGTCTGAATGTAAAGGCAAAGTTATTTGTTTGAATGCACTACATTGATATTGTGATACATTGTGGTTTATTTTAAACACAAGCAACCCAAAATAATCTCCTTAAGGCATATTTTAAATTAATGCATTGTTAATATTCATGCTATGATAACACTCACCAATGTAGACTAACATAGGCTCAAATGTTCCTCTCAAATGACATTATTAAAGTATTACTTCTGTTATATTTCCATGCCATATAAAGGTTTTATTGTCTTAAAAAAGGGTGGGAAATAACAGTTTGGGCTGGCAGACTACTTCCCTCCTCCTATATATTGGATAATGTATACCAGCTACCAATTACAGTCGGCCCTTCTTATACTCGGATTTGCCATCCGCGGATTTGAGCATCCGTGGATGGCAAATTGGGAAATTGTTCCCAATGGTGGCGCACGTGCACGCACGCCGCCATTGGGGACAACTTCCTTCTCCCTCCGCTCCCTCCTCCCTTCCTGCCTCCCTCCCTTTCCTTCCCCTTACTTACCTTTAAAGTGTCGGCACGGCTGCTTGGCCTCCCCTGCCTCCACTGTGGGGCAAGCTGGGTGGCAGTGGCGGAGGCCAAGCCTTGACTTCCTCGCCGCTGCCGTGAAAGGGCGCGATGGCGGTGCTGGAGGCCTCTTGGCCCCCAACAGCACTGCCACTGGGCCTTTCCCGCGGTGGCGGTGAGGAAGCAGAGGCACCGCGCCGGAGGCCTTCAAGGCCTCTAGTGCCGGCATCTGGCCTCCCCCATGCCTTCGCCGCCGCGGAAGGGCCGGATACCGGTGCTGGAGGCCAAGAGGGCCCCAACACCGACACCCGCCCCTTCCGCGGCGGCAAGGAGGCCGGGTGAGGTGACGGTGCTGGAGGCCTTGAAGGCCTCTGGCGCTGCTGCCCTCCACTCCTCCTCTTCACCACCTCCGCGCCTTTTTTTTTTTGAAGAGGAGGCGCGGAGGACAGCAGCGCCAGAGGCCTTTAAGGCCTCCGGCATCAGCACCCGGCCTCCTCACCGCCGTTGCCGCCGCGGAAGGGGCGGGTGTCGGTGCTGGAGCCCTCTTGGCCTCCAGCACCGGTATCCGGACCTTCTGCGGCGGCAAAGGCATGGAGGAGGCCGGATGCTGGCGCTAGAGGCCTTGAAGGCCTTCGGCGCGGTGCCTCTGCTGCCTCACCGCCACCGTGGGAAAGGCCCGGTGGTGGTGCTGTTGGGGGCCAAGAGGCCTCCAGCACCGCCATCGCACCCTTTCACGGCAGCGGCGAGGAAGTCAAGGCTTGGCCTCCACCACCGCGACACTTTAAAAGTAAGTAAGGGGAAGGAAAGGGAGGGAGGCAGGGAGGGAGGGAGGAGGGAAGTGAGGGAGGGGAGGCGGGGGGCAGGAACTTTCGTCCCAATTGGGACAAATGGGACTGGAGCATACACAGATTTTGGTATACGCAGGGGGGTCCAGAACAGATCCCCCGCATATACCAAGGGCCCACTGTATAAGGGAAAGAGAGTGAGGTACTGGATTCAACCCACTACCAAGATTCTCTTCATAGGTGGGTCTACACTGGCCAGAATACTCCAGGCTGCCCCCGTTATCTGCACATTCTGGAGCAATACTGGGCGGCTGTCTACGCAGTGCCCCACTATGCCACCTGCTGCTGCCATGAATCATTCCATAGTCAATAATGAGGAGCCAGTATCATGGCTGGGCAAATTGTAGTGACTTGTGCCAACAGAGGAGACATCACCCAGTGTTACTTTGGAGTGGGCTGGATTTTCTGGGAAGATCTGGAGCAAGACACAGGTTTTTTTTTAAAGGGAGGGATTAAGGATGGCATGGCCCTGATTTTCTGCAGGACTGCCCTTCCCATGTGTAGACAACCTGCAACTGAATTGAGCTTCTGGCCCTGCCCCATGTGAAAAGGGCAAAATGAGGGTGGGGGAAAACCACTGCTAATAGCCCATATAGACATGCCTCTGCCAAACAGCCTATTGGTAATATTTTAGCTTCAGCCTTGGCTACTCTGCATGCACTCCATCAGGCTGGGAAAGGAAAGTCCATGCAAAGTTAACCACGCTTTCATCAAGGCTCTCTGTTTTCAGGCATGTTACCTGTGATTGCCTTCGGTGTTTCTTAGCTGGAAGAGGAGGTGGTGTGTCAGGTAAAGGAAAAGGCTCAACATTTGCAGCCCTGACCTCAGGCCAGTGGGCTGGTGGAAGTTGTGCAAGAGGGCGAGGAGAAAAGGAGTGAGGAAACACAAATCCAGAACAGAGAGATGATCTTAGCTTGATAGGAAAGAAAGAAATTATATTCAGAGTATTTTATAAAAAAATATAACAGACAAGCTGCAAACAGAAAAAAGGATAATGCATTTATTGTGGCACAAGCATTTGAGGACTAGAGCTCACTTTGTCAGATGCAGGAAGTATTATGAACAGCTTAGAGACAGCCAGAGAGAATAAACAGGTTCCCACATTTTGCTGGACGTTATAGACTTTGGCATTCTAATAAGGTAAACTACACTTGGCATCCAAAGCAACAAAAATGAATTAAAATGTATGAATATGTGAAATTAAAAACTTACTTTTAAAAAAAGTTAAGTAAGCTTCTCTACCTTCCTTTTGAGGCTAAGCCATTTTGATTAAGATTTGGTGTCGGAAACTCAACTGGTGTTGTTAACAGATACTGTGAAGGTTTATAGTTGACACTAAACAATGAATAAGAATTACAAGCACAAGCTGAACAAGATCATATCATTCCCTGTATCCAATCTTTCATCAGTGTTGTAGTAAAAGGTGCAACCCATAATCTAGTTTCTATTGCCTAATTCCTATTTTATTCTTCTGTGACAATTGGGAATCATGTTTTAAAATAAACTCTAAACAACTGCTTGCGAAGCTATTTTCAAACCACAGGTTATGAAGCTGGCTTTGGTAACAAACTAGAGTTAATTTTAAACCAAGATTCTTGGTTTGCATGTAATGACAAGCCAGAAATAAGCTAATGAGGAATGGATTCCTGGTTCATTCCTCCTCCCAGATACTTGGGAGAAGGAGGAAAAATTTAGGAGCATGACTCTTTGTTCAGGCTACTTTCTATTTGGGCATGTAGCACTCGTTGCAATATGCCCTTTCTAGCAGCACAAGATTTACTTGTTTGCCTAAGATTATTTCTTAGACAAGAAAATATATTTCCCATCCTCTCGACTCTCAAGTAAAGTAATAAAAATGATGTTGGTAGCAGACTGAAGCCACATTGATTCAGATCACATTGATTGAGTTCAGTCTCCACTTTGATTGAAAACAAAACTTTTCACAAAACACTTGCAAGATTTACTTTAATTTGTATCTACAGTGCTCCCTCGGGTTACGAAATTAATTCGTTCCGCGGCTAATTTCGTAACCCGAAAAACCTTCGTAACCCGAATTGCCATAGGCGCTAATGGGAAAAAAGCCGCGGCTCTGCCGCGGCTCCATTTAAAACAGCGCCGGGGTTTTTTCGTAACCCGAAAAAACCTTCGTAAGCCGAAACAATAAATCCCTATGGGATTTTTTCGTATCCCGAAAAATTCGTAAGCTGGGTAATTCGTATCCCGAGGTACCACTGTATTAATAATAAAACGATTCTACCTTTATTCTATAAAATATGGTTATGACTTTATTGTGTGTGTGTGTGTGTGTGTGTGTGTGTGTGTGTGTGTCTGTGTTGTGCACAGCAATTCAGCCACATCTTTTGATTTAAACACAAACCATGGGAATGGGATTTTCTACTTCAGATGCCAAAATTAGCTGGCTGTGATTGGATATTAAGCACCTTGACTTTCCATGCTTTAGGCAGGAAAATATCTGAAGTCAGTCCTGTTGGAAGGTATCATATTTATCAGAATGTGGAATCATCCTGACCTTGGTCTTATTTCCTAGGAACAAGAGGGTAGAAGGTTGCCCATTCATATCGCTCATAGCTAATTTCTGCTTCCTTTCTCTGGTGAGAAATACAGGAGTAGGTGTGACCAATACTTATACCTTATTCTCTCTCAAATAGGGCTTATTTATTTATGTGAAAATCTTTTTTTTAAATGATGACATCTTTTTAATTATGAAAAAGAAAGAAATGCAGTTTTAAAATTAACCTGAAAACACCAGGATTACAAAATGGTGAATGCAGAAGGCATACAAAATGGGAAATGTCTCTCAAACAAACCTCTTTATTTTGTGGCTGGCTCATCAGGCCAGCTGTGGAAGGTTCAGTGGGAACAGCTTCAGCAGCAGTGGGGGGCTGAGTGGAAGGGGTTATGTTCGTGGAATTGCCATACGGCTCGCTAATGTCATTTACACTCATATAATCCTAAAAGGAGGAATTCAGAAGTTAAACACAAAAAAGAAGCAAAAGCCAAAAGGCATGCAAGAGTATTAAAAGTTTCCATTTTGCTGTGGAAGTTAGTTTAGAGTGATTCAGCCAATTCTTTGTGGTATTATAAAACATTCTTTCAAATACCAAAAATCATCAACATTATATACAATGAATATTTGAATGCTTTAATGTAAGGCAAATAAAACTTTTATCAAGGGATTATTGCATACAAATAATTTATCATAATGAGAAAAATCATTATAGTAAATAGGTTTTGTTTAAATTTAAAATCTAGGAAAGAAAATGAACTGCCATATATCAAATGGAATTCCTGCCATATCCCTGCAAATAGATTGTGGACATTTAATCCAAATCATATACACACAAAAAATATAAGAACATAAGAAAAGCTGTACTAGGTTGGACCAAAGACCCATCTATCACAGGGGTGGACAAGTGCCAGGGATTGGAGGAGTATTAGTAACATCCTTTGAATGCTAACATTGTCCTATCACCTAACCCACCCACATTTCTTTTATTTCTTAGGGTGTATTTCTTTGTTAAATTTTGTCTCCTGTCATAGCTAGATGTTTGTCTGATCTGTTCATCTCTGTCCACTTTCTACTAGGCTGTGGAGGATGAGCTGCAGAAATTCTGGAAGGACTTTGGTTGACACAGAGGGAGGAAGGGAATACTAACTTCTGCATTAACCAAAAACAAACACACAGACATAAGGCTGACTTCCACCCGTGTATGCCACTCACAGGATAGCAATAGCAAGTTCATTTCTATACCGCTTATCAGTGCACTTAAGCACTGCCTAAGCGGTTTACAATGTGTAAGCTAATTGCCCCCAACAATCTGGGTACTCATTTTAGCGACCTTGGAAGGATGCAAGCCTGAGTCGAGCTTGAGCCCTTTTGCTGGTATTGAACTCGCAACCTTATGGTTTGTGAGTGAGTGGCTGCAGTACAACATGTTATATAAAGATGTAGTTTCTTCTCCTGAATTTTCTACCATTCAGCTTCATTGGATAAAGGAATATCCAACTATTATAACAAAAAGAGTAAAAATAAGATCTCTTGATCTAATCACTCTGCCCAACAGATACATTTGTCATCCACACTGAATCCCTATACAGGGAGAAAGGGGAAAATCTAAATAAATAAAATATTTGTATTTTTCTAAAATGTCCTCACTTTTTTGGCTAATTACTACCAATTTAGACCCATTAGTGATATATGAAGTTTGAGATTTGTTCATCCCAATGCTCATCACACTATACATAAACTGCATTTGCAGCCACCCATTCACTGAATTTGGAGAGATGTGTAGTTCTTCATAATCCACCTGGGCTTTCACCATATAAAATGGTTTTGTGTGCTATTCATTTTTATTTATAAATAAGTCCTGTGTTCAGTGGAACTCACTTCAGATACATGTACACAGACTGAAACTTTCATTCATTACAACACTATTTAAACTGCAGGTTGTTCAATATGAAAACTAAGGCTGTTTCTGCACTGTAGAAATAATGCAGTTTGATACCACTTTAACTGCCATGGCTCAGTGCTATGGATTCCTTGGATTTGTAGTTTGTTGAGACATCAGAACACTCTGACAAGAGGCTAAATATCTCACAAAACTACACATCTCAGAATTCCACAACACTGACCCAAGGCAGTTAAAGCAATGTCAAACTACATTATTTCTGAAGTACAAATGCAGCCTAAGAAACTAGTTTTAAGACCAGCTAGATTCTAAATGCCTTTTCTATAAGCTGAAAATCCCCAAACACTGTACTCTTTCCTCACAAGAAAACTTCTTCAGCTGCTTGATCACTGCTCTTTTCTGAATGTTGTTGAGCTATACTATATATCATTTGTGAGATGACATGATGAGAAATTTATACAATATCCCAAGTGTAGCTCTGCACTGGCAGTTTTATTTTTTAATTCCTTTATTTTTAATCCAATCTGTTATAGTTACCTGAAACACAAACATGTGAGAGCAGCTTTTCCAAGACATGCTCCTTCCTAATTTATAATTTTGGCTATTTTCACCTTACAATCATAAACCATGTGAAGAAGTGATTCCCCTGGCATGGGGGAAAATTCCAATGCACATTGAGATGTTCATCACACAAATCTCTGGCAAGATGGATTTGCCTCTACATCATCACATTCCAAAAAGCTACTATAGTCCAACTTGATGAAAAAATATTTAGTCCCTGGCAATCTTTTCCCCTCATCATGTGTCAAAACTAATTTTCAACATTATCAAAATTATGCAATTTAACATTTTTGGTATATGATCACAATCTTCTGTTTTGCGCAACACATGAATAATGTAATTTCTGTTTTATGACGATGATCAGAGCAGCTGCAATTCTCAATTAAAATATAAACAATTTTAGGACTGCATTAGCAGCAGGAGGAGCAACAGCAATAGCAGCAGAAAGATTTTAGGCAAAAGCAAACACTGGAAAGATATAGTGGAAAAGCTGATGTGTTCCCCCCCCCCATTTCTAACCAAATGCAGCTCCCAGAATTCAGGTACCATTCAATCAACATTGTCAGAATTGTCTGGATTGTATGGAAGGGTACATATTCCAAAACACTCAGAATGAACATGATGGGACTTGAATTCTGGAAAAACACTGGGAGCTGTGACCTCACTGGAATGGAGACAAAGGAGTTTATCAGACAAGGGAAACTGGAAGTATAGTCCAATGGCAATCTGAATGCAATCATGGGGTTTAACGTTATTGCGTGATAACCCACTACATGCAAATTCGGGCAATGGGAAGTCAGTCCGAGCGCAATCATGGGGTTTCACATTATTGCGTGATAGACTACCACACACAAATTTGGGCAATGGCATGCTATTTTTGGGCAATGGGAAGCCAGTTCAAATGCAATTCACATTCACGTAAATTTGCTAAACTAGCGAATTCATGTGAATGCATTCTGGCCCCACTTTCTTTTCATTTGAAATTAAGAGAAATTCCTCATGTGTGATAAAGTCCATAGTGGATTGCAAAAGAGAGGTCCCTGTTGAGATGGAAATGGGCTTCAAATTTCCTGGACTTTGAAAATCTCCCTATTGCCGCATGACCAGAAGGAGGAAGAGCCTGCCTGTACAAAATATATCTTCCCCAGTATACCATCTTTATGTCCTCCCGAGTATACCATCTTTACTAAGGACTGCAGGCATCTGACTAACATCAGTGTGGTGGAGTCTCCTTCCTTGGAGGTCTTCAAGCAGAGGCTGGATAGCCATCTGTCTGGGATGCTTTGATTTAGATTTCATGCATGGCAGGGGGTTGGACTGGATGGCCCTCGTGGTCTCTTCCAACTCTATGATTCTATGATCTCCAAATTTTTTTCTTCTACTACTGTTTGGTTTGTAACATCTTGCCTGATGAAGAAGACCATGGAGCTTCAAAAGTTTGCAACCAGTATATTGTGCATTTCAGTTGGCCAATAAAGATATCACTGATGGATTTTTGTTTGCATTTGTTAAATGGCCAATACAGCAACCCCTGCATGTTTTTTGTAAGATGGAACAATGTGGACATTAGAAATGAACTCATGTGGAAGCCATTAGCTACCCTAAAGGCATCCACATACATACTAAAGCTTGGTTATCATTAATATCCTTTTTCAATCATGTTCAATGTGTACATACTTTTTATAATTTTCTGTAATAAACAAAGGAATGCCATGCCTCCATAATGTATACATGAGAACATGCGGATGAAGCATAATACATAAATCAAAGTAACTATTCCTTGGTCTCTGTGTATCACATATGTGGGTAGTGCACCTGCAGAGCATTTTCCAGACCTACAAAATTTTGAATTAGGAAGTCCTAAATCAAACCCTAACTCAAACTCAAGCCCTAACCCTACCATCTGGTTCTTATTTTCCCATTCAGTTTCCTTCAACCATTGCAGAGGTCACATCAAGGAATGGTATCTATGGGCCCAAAAAGATAGGCAACCCCCCCCCCCCCACTTCTGGGCATTATTGGAGCACGGCATTTATATGTCGCACACTCCAATGATGCCCTGAAGCACCCGCCTGCCCAGATATGGGTAGTTCAAGGTGCTCCGATGGCACAGTCTTTGTACACCACATGCTGCTAGAGTGGCTTGAAATCAGCTTTGGGCTGTAGCAGAGCCACAAAAGCTGACTTTTTCCCAGCCCAAAAAGGAGCGGATTTTTGCCATTCCTTTTTGGGCTAGCTTCAAGATGGATTGAGGCTGTGGCATGTGGTTGCTGCAGCCCCAATCCATCTTCAGAAGAGGTGGCTTCAAGCCATCCCTTCCTGCCCATCCATTTCACCCCTATGTCTCTCCATTTTTCCATGAATGTTTTTTCTCTCTTTTTGGTCTCCTTTTTTCTCCCTACTTTTACTTTCACCTATTTTAATTTTTATTGCTTCGAGGATTGACACTTCAGGGGCAATCACTTTGGGGGTACCATGAACTGGTTGCCAAAAGTCTAATGGCTTTACAGGTATTGAAAACGCACCAATTGTGAGAGTAAGCTTCCATTCTTGGAAGCTTCCACTGTTGGGATAGGGACTCCTGGAAAGGCAAATTGTCACTTTATGTAAGCACTAATTACATATCCTCTTATTTTCACACTCAGGTATGGTATGGAAACAGATCTTTTAAATACAGTGGTACCCCGGGTTACGAATTTAATTCGTTCCGCCGCCGCTTTCGTAACCCGAAAATCTTCGCAAGCCGAAAAACCCATAGGCGCTAATAGCGAAAGCCGCGATTTCGTGCGAAAAAGCGCCGAAAAGCACCAAAAAATTTTTCGTAACCCGAAATAACCTTCGTAACCCGGAACAGTTTTTTTCAATGGATTTTTTTCGTAACCCGGAAATTTCGTAAGGCGGCGCATTCGTATCCCGGGGTACCACTGTATGTCTTCCCAAGAATTGCCTATACCAGTGATGGCGAACCTATGGCACGCGTGCCAGAGGTGGCACTCAGAGCCCTCTCTGTGGGCACACGCACCATCATCCCAACACATACTTCACTAGAGTTTGTCATTAGAAATCCAGAGGGATGTGGCACTTTGCAATAAATAAGTGGGGTTTGGGTTGCAGTTTGGGCACTCGGCCTCTAAAAGGTTCTCCACCACTGGCCTATACTCTATCACCTAGCCATTTCAACTCTATCCTGAGCAGTGCACATGGAGGAAGTTCTAAGTAATTCAGTTCTAAATAACTGAGATGGGTCAGTGCCACAGATCTCAAAACACATAGTACTGGTTATCTTAAATGACCTTCCACTTTCAACACTGTCTACTTCTCCTCAGGAGTTATGTTACTGGTTTGGTCCTGTTAATGGCAGGCAGGGTTGAAGCTCTTTGGTTCCACATAGCCAAAATAAAAATGTTCTGTGCAGTCATTTTATGGCACTCCATTCCATTGGCATTTGCCAGTCACTTGTCTTCCATGTGGACCATGATGTTACTTGTATTGTGTTACTTTTTTTTTTTTTTTTTTTTTTTTTTTTGGTAACAAGGGACTAACCATGTTCCCTGTTTTGCTGTTTCTCTTTTGCTGTTAAGAAATACCATTTACTTCTTACTTTAAAATGTTACAGGAGGCATTTTCAGATAATTTGGAAGCATCTGTGGCCATTTTATTTTACTTTTTTTCTTTTTTAGAAAACTAAACATTTAAAAGTAACCAAAAGGCAACATAAATAGAAGATCACACTAAAACGCTATGTCTCTGTATGAAACTCCAAAGTACAGTACATGTACATTTAATGTTGTATGAAAGAGAAGGAGAAATATTACTTTTCTATGTTTTGTCCATCTGGACATGTTCTACCAGGACAGGAGCTACTTCTCCAGCACTTGACATTCACTGAGCATTACTACTTGGGCATTCAGTCTCATCAGAATGTTTACTTTGGTCACGCTCTCATCAATCCTACAGAGATGACTTTCCCCACAACCAATAAGTCAGGTTGCTACTTATCCATGTGTTGCACAGAGACCATAATGTTGCTTACTTTTCTTTGAGTGGCCATCTACGCATGCATACAACCCACACTCATTCCCTGTGAAGCTGTGCCGTTACACTTGATGTCCTATCTTCCCACTGTGGAAATCTTTAGAACTAAGGAGAAAGAGGGAAGTACACCGTATTCATTTATTGGGGGGGGGGGGGGGGGCGTCCTACTTTAAAGCTTTGGTTTTCAAGAATGTTTCAACTGATGACGTTCTGCAAACATGCATGAATGCACAGATGACCAGTTAAAGTCATGGGTAATCAAGCTGTATACCCCACAACCAACAAGTATACAGCTATGTCAAATTACAAACTACAAAATCCTGCTTAGGAAAACTGACCATTATTAAATTAAATTCAAATATCAACAGTAGCCCTCATACAGAGAAAACTGTAATCCAACATCATTTCACATTGAATATTACAAAATATGTTGCTGCAAATTACCATCTAATGCAGGAAACACAACAATAATAACTCTTCATTTCTCCATAATTCCAAGTTTTGTACTTACCTCTTTTAGACTGCTGGGACTTACAGGAAATCCCTTTCCTCCTGATAGTGAAGAGTATTTCTTTTCTAGATTGCAAAGGTTTTCCTTCTCCTGTTAAGACCAACTTATATTTCAGACACAGATTTTGCAAACCACTTACATGACATCCACAGAAGAGCTCTAATGTCTTGCTCACAATAATCAGAAATAAGAGAAAGAACTAATAACGTTCTCATATAGCTTCATTTTGAAATTGTACAAAAATAAATTATAATAATAATAATAATAATTGCAGTTTATCTCCCAGTCTCTTCTTTTCTTCCAATCCTAGATCATACAATTACATCCTAGTGTATTCAGAGCCATTCCATGCATCATTCCCTAAAGTATTACCTTCTACAAGCTCACAATGTATTTTTCATTTATGCAGGCTTTTGGGCTGCTGAGAACAGAGATTGTTACCACCAGATGAATGCTGTACTTTTCTTAGGGATGTATTTCTAAAATGTGTTTTTAATTGCTTTTAATGGTACTTTAACTTCTGTTTAAATAGTTGCTCTTGTTCTGTATTTTAGCTATATCATTCTGGTAAATAATATTTTGCTGCTGTTATGTCTCTTCGAGTCGATTATGACTTATGGTGAATCTATTCTAGGGTTTTCCTGGCAAGATGTATTTAGTGGCGGTCTGCCATTGCCAATCTCTTTTGGGCTGAATGTATGTGATTTGCCCAAGGATATCCTGTGGGTTTTCATGGATAAATAATAGAATCATAGAGTTAGAAGTGAAATCCACTGCCATACATAAATACACAATCAAAGCACTCCCAACAGATGGCCTGACAAATGTAATCATTAGCACCCTGATCTCATGAAGTCCCAGTCCAACACTCAGACCACTACACCATGGTGGCTCTATACAAACTTGAATCCTATATTTGGGAGAAAGACAGGGGGTACATCCAATTGACAGACAAACAAATAATCTGGTGTCCACAACAGGGCATATGCCCTGAAGGTTTTGCCATTTCAAAGGGTAGGAGGAGAATACTATCTCAGAATGATCTCACTCCACTGAAGGAAAAATGTACACATACATTTTAAAGCATTTGTGTACATACTCAAGTCCCACATAGGCCAAATTCCTTCCAATGCACAGACAGAGTTTTAAAATCATCTGCATGTGCAGGGATACAATCTACATTTCATGTGTTTGCTATCCAAAGCACAGGTATGCATGAATGAGGAACCAACAGCAGTTGGTCAAAGAAAAAAAGCATCCTGCTTAATTCAGTACTCCTGGAAGTCTAAGATGCACACCCTGCAGAAAAAGGACAACTAATTTATAGGGAGTAAATTCCTCTATTTTCAAAATTATTGCTGTACATGACTGAAGCAAAAACAGGACTCTAGTGTCCCTGAAAAAAAGGGAAATTTACTCTGTTTATATCAGTAACATCCATTAAAAAGAATGACTTCTTCATTTTAGGGTCAAGACAATTCCTAATTTAGGTTGAAATCCTATACCTATTTACTTGAGAGTAAGCCATACTGAACTCAATAAAACTTACTTCTGACTATGGTATTGTGGTGGAGAATTTGGTCACTGTGTAATGAACCTATAAGAATATTATAACACTGTTGGGTTATTTTAAAATAATGTTGTAGATGATCAAGAAAATTTATTTACCCTTTGTAACATCATAAGCAGGTTATTCTTCTCTTTGACAAAATGATCTTGCTCTCTCTGTGCTTGCTGGACAATATTATTGGCTTGTTTTTTGAGAGCAGAAATTTTCTCCTGTTATGAAGACAGCATCAACATACATTCAATATGAACTTGGGAATACAACAGTACAGCACCAATCCTGTTTGCCAGGAATAAATTCACATGGAGAGACTTGTGATGTAAG
Source organism: Sceloporus undulatus (assembly GCF_019175285.1). NCBI lineage: Eukaryota > Metazoa > Chordata > Lepidosauria > Squamata > Phrynosomatidae > Sceloporus > Sceloporus undulatus. The sequence goes on from NW_024802934.1 coordinate 3,159,528, forward strand.
GAAAAGTTGCACATTTTCTTAGCCTCAGTGAAATTTTTCTTAACCTTCATGGGTTAAAGCACCTTGTGAAGAAAATGGTAAATTGCCATGAGATTTTCTGAATTTTGGTGCTTTCATTCTTTCTTTTGCAAAATAAATAAATAAATACTTGCATTAAAAATCGCACTCACAAATGCAAAACACTGTTGAAAAATGTGCAAAAGGTCTTGTAATTGCACAAAATGAGGAGAACATTTTGAAATCCTTTTATTGCAAGGGGAGAAAAGTTTTGAAATCCTTTGTACACATAAGAATGAAATAAGTGAGGATTTATGTTTCTAGTAAAGACATAGTATCTCTTTGTTCCTTTAGATGACAGCTGGTTTGTTCATTTTAAGAAACAGTAACGTTATAATACGTACATAGATTGCAGATTTACTCAATACAGTTTTAACAATTAGGTAGAGAGAAAGAGAGTGGAATCTATACGGAGGTTCAAAAAACAGGAGAGAAAAGGGGGAAATAATTGGATGCACAAAACCCTATTCAAAACAAAATAAACAACAACAATAGCAAAAGAACATCAGTAAAATCTGACTACAAAGTGGAAATAAACCATAATAAACCATAAAAAGTAATATGCTGATCAACTTTTTTAAAAGTTACCTTTCTACTGACAATGTTGCGCTGATATTCAGCCACTTCACGCAGAAGTTGCTGGGTTAAGTTCTCTTTTTCTTCTTCAAGCCTACTCTCATTTTCTAGCTGCTGAAATTCCAGATCTTCAAAATGTTTGCTTTCTATCTCCAACAGGTCTGCATCCTTTAATAATAAGCAAAATTATAAACTGAACACTATTAGAGTAAGCAGACCACGTAATCCAATCCTATACAAATAACTTCCAGTGAGCAAGTGATTTCCCATAAAAATCCAATGTAAAATCAACTAAGCGTTGAGCTGAGTATTCATTTCATGTATAATGTCACAGAAATGAAATAATGGTTTCAGATAATAATTCACTTTGGTTTGTTTTTCTTCATTTCAGCTTAGTCATCTCTTGATCATACTGCAGCAAGGTGAGTAGAACTACACAGTGTGCCTTCAAGTTACCTTTTGACTTATGGCAATCCTATGAATTTCATAATTTGCTTAAGCAGAGTATACTCAGAGATGGTTTTACCAGTTCCTTCTTCTGAAATACAACCTATGGCACCTGGTATTCATTGACATCTCCCACCCAAGTACTAATCAGTGCTCACCCTGCTTAGCTTCCAAGTTCAGATGAGACCTGGTGCCTTTAGGTTATACTGAAGCATGAGTCAAACTTAAATAATAGCACTGTACTGGGCTGGTTCAGAATTTGATTTACATCCTTCCTCCCATCCTGAAAGGCTGCTGGATGCAAGGCTGCCTCTTGCTTCTAACCAAAGAATTACTGCATGTTGGAGGAAAAATGGCTTGCAACATCAGGCCATTACCATGCCTGTCCTTCCCCTCACTGTAACTTCAGGGTATGCTTTTTATTTAAAAGTCAGATGATGTTTACACAGACTTCTGTGTAATGTGGAGTTTAGCCTCGAAAGAAATCATATGATTTGGAAGGGTCAAAGGATGATGTTTATACAGTGGGCCCTTGTTATTCACTGGAGTTTGGTTCCAGAACCCCCCATGGATAACAAAATCCGTGAATGCTCAAGTCCCATTAAATACAATGGCATAGCGAAATGGTGTCCCTTATATAAAATGGCAAAATCAAAGTTTGCTATTGGGAATTTATACTTTTTTTGAATATTTTCAAGCCGTGGATGCTTGAATCCGTGGACAAAAAAAATGTGGATAAGGGGGGCTGACTGTAAATTAGGCTCATTCTTTGGTTCTATAAAGGAAGTCTCATAATTTAAAAGGTTGCCTAAACCAAATGGAATGGTGGAAAAGAGATCCTGGTTCAATATTGCAGCCAAGGTTATTATAACTATAACCCAAATCCTGGATAATGAGGTAATTCCCAGGATCCACAGGAAAAACATGGGAGCCACATCTCAGTAGATGCACTGTCAATCACTTTCAGACATGTCTCCATTTTCCCCTCTGTGATTTCTATTGAATGGACTCCGTTTTTTGTCTCTCTAGTTTCTTAAAAACTCCCAAGAGCCAGCAGTGCAAAAGAGCCACCAAGCAGACACATTTCTCTGTCTATGGTATCAAAGGGTCTCTGCAAACAAGATCCCCCCATTTGCTCATTCCTTCAGCAAGTATTCTTCTTAAATGTTTTGATAATTTTCATTTACAATTATTTATTTAGGTGAGAAAGAAACACTTTCGGTTAGCCATTGTTTTTATTCCAGAATGCCTCTAACTGCCCCAGTACTGATTTTCAAAGATTTTCCACATATCTGTGCTTTCATCATTTAGTATTGGGGACATAGGGGCTGTACAGGCCGGCCAAAAGGGCAGCGTCAGGATGGAGTGGGGGCATGGCAACTGCATGCTGCATGCCCCAGCTCCACCTCCAAAGAGGCGTCACGCTGCCTGCCTGCCCAGATGGTGGGCAGCATCACAACTTTTCCTCAGCACAACATTTGCTGCGTTGAAGAAATAGGAAAGAGCCATGTGGCAGCAGCAAGGGCACTCTTTTTCTGTGCCAAAAGGATGTGGCATTTAAATTGGGGCCGTGGTGTGTGGTTGCTGCAGCCCCGATCCAGTACTCAAAGTCTGTTTTGTTCCTTAGTTTTCTCTTAGTTAAAAAATAAAATTAAACAGAAATAAAAACCCACTGAATGTGATTGTACAAATCAATACTTCTGAAACAGTGCCAAACTAATTAAAAAGGTGGGAGGTGGAATAAAGGGATAATTTTCAGACAGAACACAAGAAACAGAAATTTGAAATAGAATTATGACATTTCCAAGATTCTGAAAGTTTAGAAAAAATATCTTCCTTGATATATGAAAAATGCTGTCAGATCTGTGGAAATTCAAATTCATGACCAATGTCTGAATAGAAAAAAATTTCAAGACATTGGGCCAGATTAATAATGGGAGTGTTTGTATTTTTCAGCAAGAGATTAACATCTTGGAAAGAAAAACAAAAAACAATTCTTTCCTTCCATTGTTGCAGATTAGCAACAATTAGTGACTGCAGAATCTGTTAATCACAGATTGCATCAGGTTCTTGTAGAACTACAGTATAAATGTAAGGCAATGTAAAAGACATACCCTGCATACTTCTAGAGCGTGGAGGTTTAGATGTTTCTTCACATCCTGAGAACTGGACCCAATTGGCCTTAATGGAAACCCCATTTGCAAACACCAATTGGGATACCAGATATTTGCCAATTTTCCTCTACCTGTGAGCCTCCTATTATTCCCAGAAAGCAGCTCCTGAGAGTTGGAGGACCCTCCAGAATGGAACTGGTTTTGCATTTATTTAATAATGTTATATTCTGCCTTTCAGTAATGGGACTCTCACAAGGCTGCTTTAAAAAAAATTAAGAAATAATATAAACTTAAGGGGGCAATAGAGTGTGGATATCTATAGTGGATAGGTGGTGGCGGTGGGGATAACTGAAAAGTGTTCTGTCCAAAAAAGTAAGTTCTTTCTGCAAATAGCAGCTCCGGCTAAGGTAAAGCCACTACTGGATACAACCTCCTGCTTCCTGTTGCTTGTGTGTATGTGCCATGAATTTCATACTGTTTGCTTTAGAATATTTAGGCCTCTTCTTCCAGTTGCATTATAGCAATTCCCAAATGCAATATAAATACATAAATAAATAAATTCACATAAAAATGCACTATTCAAACACAACTTATAGTGCAAGAAAGAGCTTTGGGAAGAACAATTTCAAGAAAATGTAAAAAAAATAGGTACTGCAGTTCTACAAACAAGAACAGTAAAAGCAATTGTAAATGTAATAAAATCTATGCACTAAATTGTAGGTCACATTAATTAGTGTTGAGAATGTCTGTACTTCGTTTATGGCAAGATTACCAAAATTATAACTAAATATCCCAGTTGCATACGCTTAGCTCGTTTTTAGCCAGTGGTCACAGAGTATTAAGTATTACCTTGTTGACAACCTTTAAAGTGTGTAACACAAACTGATTCTTAATCCAGCTCTTTGCATTCTGTTATCTTTTCACTATGCAGTGTTCTTGTTAGCAAAGAACTAAACTCACCCTAAAGCCTTCAACAAACAGAAAGTCTCTGGACACCTGTGTTTGATCATGTTACAATTAACTGGACATACACACACACTCATAGAATCCATGCTACTGACCCTGTTTAGCTGTTGTTGTAATTGTTCCCTCATGGACTCAGGGCAATTATCAAGCTGGGTCTTCTGCTCGGAGTAAAGCTCCTGAAGCTTTTCTAGTTTTTCCCTCTCAGCATCAAGCTTTATTTTTTCCTGGAGTATGAACCAGAAAAATAAAGAACAGAATTACCTTCAAACCCAAGCAGTTGTTAGTGATTCTAATGGTGCATTGAGTGCAGTGGTGATAAAAGATGGGGTGGGTGGAAAGAGATTTGATCAGTGCAAAAAGTCACAGGAATGTTCATGTGCTGGAGAGCAGCAATTAACTTGCATTTGTATGTACAGCGCTGTGTAAATTTACAGCGCTTCATAAATAAAGGTTAATAATAATAATAATAATAATAATAATAATAATAATTTACTGTAACATTTAACCTGCATATTCATTTAGTAAAACATGGCAGACGCCAAACATAGAAAACATGATATATGTGATACATGAAATACCATCAGTTTTTTTTTAATTGGTGGTGTATTAGCTATATAGGAAAAAAGAAGAGTAGTAGGTTAGTTTCAAGATGATTTAAGACAGAAAAAGATAAGATTTTACAAAATAAAATAAATGGGGATATGACACAGAAATGACAGACAGTGGCACAAATATAATGATCTTAATACAGTTTTATAAGCTGTGAAAGGAGGATTTGAAGCAGAGCAAAGAAGAGCAACTGGTTTGGTGCAGGAAATTCTGTTTCAATATTCAAACATGCTGAATGAACAGAGCTGGTTCAATTCATCCTGAAGGTAATGCTATCGAGATCATGGATATAAATTTGGCATTCAGATTTCAGTCCCCATTTTAAAAAATGAGAACATGAACAGAGGATTAAATTCAATAACCCATGAGTCCCCTTCCAACTCTATGATTTTGTGATTTCCCAAACTATGTATATATAATAATCCAGGTTTGAATGTTTATGTTTTGCCTCTCACTGTATTCTGTGGAAGAGAAAAAGCTTTTTACACAGAGAAATCTAAAGAAACATTCATCCCATTTAAACAAATGGAGCCTAACTCTTTATACCAGTGGTTCCTAAACTTGAATCCTCTAATGTTGTTGACTAGCACTTCCAGTCAGCCAGCACCCTAATAATCAGGGTTTCTGGTAGTTTTAGATCAAAAGCATTTTGGGACTCTGGTCCAAAACATACTGCAGAAATAATCCAGTTTGAGACCACTTTAACTGCCTCATTCAGTGCTAGGGATCCTGGGAACTGTAGTTTTGTGAGGCATTTAGCCTTCTCTGTTAGAGAAGGGGTCACAACAAACGACATTTCCTAGGATTCTCTAGTACTGAGCCAGGGGAATTAAAGTCGTCTGAAACTGGATTATTTCTGCAGTGTGTTTCGTGTCTCTGTTTTGGGAAGCATTTTTAAAGCTAATTTAGCTAATTTCCAAAGTAGAGCACATATAAATGTTGCAGTGCTTCTGGGTGTTTTTATTTTTTTTAACAGATCAATAATTTTACAGTAAAAGAACAGATCTTTGACTTCATCTGGAGAAAATGTTCTTTTGTCATTATGAATATGGAGTCACCAAAAGGCTGTGATGTAGACAGAAACTGCAAATATAACCCAATCCGTTTACCTATTTGATGTCAACAAAAACAAACACCAGTTCATCATCACTTCTGCCAGATGTTTTATGCCTATAAGAAACTTATGGTTTCTTATGGGAAGGGATGTTTTTACAATTAGCTTGGGTTGCCTCAGACATCACCTAAAACAACCAAATGTACCAAACTGATATGCACTATTATACAGAACACATGTTGTCAAAATGAAGGGCTCCTCTGAAGAAGTGCAGACTCTTTTCTAACTTTTGTGTACATAACTATTAACACAGTAGCGTACATAACAGATCTATTCACTATTTTGCCTCAACATTAATCTTAATATTACTTAAAGGGAATAACTAGATTCAAACCTTTCTTGCACTCATCCCTTTTATAAAATAATAGAAATATCTATTCTTGTTAAACCAAAGGAGCTCTAGTAGTCCCAAGTGGGCAATAAAAATAGGATTCCCTCATATGAATATGTTGCAGGTTGCTGCAATATCATTTAGGTCCTGCACTAGGAATAAAGTTTCCCATTCAGTTAACAATTATTAACACAGAGATCATCATTTTATATTAGTCCCCACTCAACAGATCCTGCTGGATTATGCAGCCCCACTTTCCACTGATGTGTGTATATGTTCGTAAATGTGTGTGTGTACATTATGAAAACAGAAATGCACAAAAGTAGGTGTTTCTGTTATAAATCATGCCAATATCACTCACCACTAGATGTCACCTTTTTGCTGGTATCCCTATACCATTTGTTAAGTGTGCTTTGGTCTTGGAAAAATGAAGTTGTCTATTTTTCAAAATAAGATTCTAGGATTTACAATAAAATCTGTGGGATTCCACTCGATTGCTCTAACCCTATCGGCTAACTATGCATTGCTTTAAGCTTGCTCTGTAATGTACAGTGACTAGAGTCCAAAATACACTGCAGAAACAATACAGTTTGAGACCGCTTTAATTGCCCTGGCTCAGTGCTAAAGAATCCTGGGAATTGTAGTTTATTGTGGCATCAGACTTCTCTGACAAAGAAGGCTAAATATCTCACAAAATTACAAATCCCTGAATTCCACAGCATTGAGCCATGGCAGTTAAAGCAGTGTCAAACTGCATTATTTCTACAGTATGGCAGCAGCCCTGGACTATATCTTCCAAAATCCCCACAGAGCATGGGCATAATCTCTAGGAATTCTAGGAGTTGTAGTAGAAATATAACTTTTGATCTCTGCACAATTGCGTGTTCACACAATTGAGGAACAGAACTCCACAGCACTGAGCCATGGCAGTTAAAGTGGTGTTCAACCGTATTATTTCTACAGTGCAGATGCAACCCATGAAAGAAAATACCTGCATGCTAGAAGCCTTTAGGGGTGTAGTTTTGCTCTTGAAAACTGGCGGGAGGGGCTGAAATGAACAGGAAATACTTTAGGAAGTGACTAGATGTGATTTCTGGCTGCTGAAATATCACGAAAATAAGGCCATTCTCAGCATGCACCTATCTCTGCTGTAGAGCAAGAGAACTGACTCCTTAGTCCTGACCTATCATTAACAGATTGACAACTGTGTGTTCACAGTGAGAAAGGAAAGCCTGAAAGCAGGTCATTTCTTGTTTCCTAACCTAATTAAAAATCAATGGAACAGTACAGGATATTACTCGTGTATAAGTCTAGAAATGTTAGTCAAAAAATTAATTCAAAAAAACTGAGTCGATTTATCTACAGGTCGATGTAAGTACTAAGTTAACTCTTATTTAAAAAGGGGCCATCCCCTGGTGAAAAGGAAGAGTGTGATCTGTCCTGGAAGCACTGACCCCGCACTACTCTCTCATCCATCCAGCCTTTAGTGTGAGCACAAACAGTTATGGCTGCTGGGATTTTGCAAGTTCTTTGGCATTGTTTTCCTAAGCTTCATACTTTAGATCCTTTGATACATGTCCCTAGGTTTTATTCCCGACTTATTTGCAAGTCATAACAACATCCATAATTTTGGCCCCCAAACCTTCCATTGAGTTATACCTTAGGGTGATTTATAGTCAAATATATACACTAGATTGGATTGGGATTCCATGTAGCTTTTGGTCTAGTGAATTTATTTCTAAAGGAAAGCACAGGCATTCTTCAGTTAACTAGGTAGAATTTGTTCCTTCTTCAACAGAAAATTTGGGACCAGAGGCACAAATAATGTGGAAACAAGACAGATGAATTTCTATACCACAAAAACAACAACAGTTCAACATGTTTCAGCAAACGATTTATTTACAACAATATACACCTATGAAATGCAACAACCAGGTAGGATAAGCTTTGCAGAAGTAAACAGAAACATTATGAACCTTTTAGAGACCACTTAAAAGCTTCCTGCAAAATGCATCCAGGGATGACTTCCACAAACCTCCACTTTTCTTATAATTTACATTCAGGTAGACAGAATTACAGATCTATCTTTTTTTCCACATGCTGTGGTCAGCTGGTGAGGCATGCATACCTGTTTTCCCATTTTCTCTCTGTTTTGCTGTTCATGCATGCTCAGTAAGGCATTCTGAAGGCATTTGCCTACTCCAGGAAGCACACAGGCCATTCTTTCCCTGTTCAAGCTTTATTGAATTATTTACTGCAGAAATTCTGCATATGTCTGTGTTTCTACAGCCCACCTTCACCACCCTCCCATTGCCAAAGCTGCTAAAAAAAATTCTCCAGCTACACAGAGGGCAGGAAGGAAAATGGGGGGTGAGGACGTGAGATCTTGTAAAAAGGAGTCTGCTAGAAGTTTTGTTAATCGAAGCTTGTCTGTTTAAGAGACAATTCTTTAAAATATTGGGAAGGTGACCACAGAGTGTATATGAAATTGAGGGAACAAGGGAAGAATATATGGAATACATTCTCCCTCTATATACCTATCTGGGCATTAAGTTCTATTGAAGGGATTGTCCACTTTGTCCCCCAGTGAGCGAGTAGCAGACTATTGGGAGATAAGAGAGGACCTTTTGAATTTGGTATCTGATGTCTTTCTCTTGGAAGCTTGACTGGCATTATTGGCCTCATTTTACTGCCACATTAAAATCTACCTGAAAGGTTCATTGAAACTTTTCAAGTTCCCTGACCATAACTGTCTTGGTCTACTGCACTTTAGATTTTACTTTGATTATGTTGATCTGACTTGAAATTTTAGGGCATTAAAGCCTGCTTCCAAGTGTCTTGGGAGTACGGCGTTTACATGCTGCACACTCTGAAGCTGCCTGGAAGCCAGCCAGCTGCCCAGATGTGGGCGGCTTCATTTACATGCCACACGCCACTGGAGCATCTTGAAGACGCCCTGGGGTTGTGGCAGGGCCGGAAAAGGTGGCCCTTTCCTGGCCCAAAAGGAGCAGATCTTTTCCACTCCTATTTGGGCCAGGTTCAGGGGAGATTGGCGCTGCAGCGTGTGTTTGCTGCAGTCCCAATGCAGAAGCTGCCCCTTCCTGGCCATCAGTTCCTGGCCATCAGTTCCAGCCTATAGAGAGATCTTGTAGCACCTTTGAGGCTAACTGAAAGGAAGTTTTTAAATTGTTCAATTGCTTTAAAATAATGTACTTTGCCCTGGAATATCTGGATACAAGGTTGGAAAGAAATATTTTAATAAAAATATAAACTGTTCAATGTACTTTGAGAATCTAGGATTAAGAATGTGTCAACAGTGATGTTACAGCATCAATGAAGCCTTAAATATCCATTTCACAGTCTTGAAAAATCTGAAAAACCTCTTGAACAATGGCCATTGTGATGTTTGTATCACAAGAGCTAAATACTATCTTACACTTTGAGAGAGGATATTGCGCCTTCACTAACTATATTCTACATTAAAATAGTTTCCTAAATTCCTAGAGCATCTAATTCAAACACTTTTCTGTGCCAGAGTAACAAGGAAGCCACAGAGAAAGAGTGAATATAGTTTATTATTCCTTGGTTCTAAATACTGTACAAGGCTGTCATTGAGCTCATCTTACAAGGGAAGCCATTAATTTGGAAGACCAACAGCTGCATGCTGCAGATGGACAAGGAAGTATGACACCAAGTGGAAGAGTCATTTCCCTTTTCTTTTTAAGATGCAGCGCCTCAATAAAAACAGGCATGCTTTTTGTTGCACCTAAAGTGGCATCTCCTATAGAAGAGTAACACAATTAAAAACAAAAGCACCTAATATTTCTTTTAAAACGAACACAAAAAGTACACAAACCCTTCTATGAATGAAAATGTAGGCAGAAATGCTGAAATGACTTCTTACTGAAAATGCATTGCTAAACACCATGGAACTTTCCTGTAAAATCCTTCATCCTCTACCCTATCACTTCCATTCATGATAATATAAAACATCTGAAATATTAAAATTATCAACATTAAATACATACTTCCCAGTGGGCATTTGCAGGTGCTATGCAGAGCAGAAATGTATAGGTCAAAAAAGGACAGAAGTTAGCTATGCCTTTTATCTCCAAGAACAATTCACAGAAATACTTTAGATGGAATGTATAGTACAGTATAACAAAATGATTCAAAACCCCACCTCCCACCAACTCTACTAATAAAGATCTTATGACAGGACTTTCAGATTTTGATAATGAATTTTTTAAAAGGCACATATGTACCACATGTGCAAACATTCAAGAAGAAAACTATCATCTCATAACTTTCTTTTTTACCATATACATTTTTTACTGAAACATATATCTGCAGCCCTTTATGAAAATTTAGAAATTCGATGCTGTAAAGACAAAACATCTGAAACAGAAAACACATCTATAGAAAAAAACCAATGAATTTTTTTTAAAGTTCCAAAACACCAAATAGCAGTTTGCAGTGCTAGCAGGGAATCAGGTTTTTTTTCCTTCTGGCAGCTGGAAAGTCCTGGGATTCATACGCATGCGTAGCTTAGAGCATATCATAGAACAGCCAATCCTAAACTGACTACATACCCTTTGATGCCTGAAAGGAACCCACAACCTTAGCCAAGAATCCAGCTGGGAGCTGGCCCAGATCAAACTCCTGTTTCTTAGTGCTGCTGCTACCATCCTCCACTTCCTTCCCCTGTTCACGTTAGGTCTTTTTCCACCTAGGTGAACATGCATGATAGAGAGACCGTAGCACACTGTTTTCTTTTCCACTGGATCTTTGCTGTTAGGAAGAGCTGGGCATCCTGGCTAGGAGATAAGCAGCAAGAGAGAAATGAAAGCTGCAGTGGTCCAGTGTTGAGGGGAAACTAAGAGCCACAGCCCATCCTGGATGCACTTCCTTTCCTGTCTGGCAGCTGTGACTGTATCAAATATCACCGTCAAGTGCCCCTGCTTAGATTCCCAGCTTTGGCCGGAGGCTGCCAATCCTCTCTGTCCACCACACATGCACAAACAAGGCAAGGAACCTCTTTCCTCCAGGGGAAATTCCACTGGGAACACCTGTTTTCTACCAATCTCATCTTATATCAAAGCCTTTGTCCTCTGGGAAATTTTTTTTTTATATAAGCAGCCCTCTGGAAAAAGCTATTTTGCACATCTATACAAGATAAGTTACATACCAAATTCTGAACAGCCAAACATAATTTGAAGAAGCAAAGCTCAAAGTCTGTTGTGACTGCAATTTTTTAAATATCCAATTAAAAAAGCCATTCTATATATGAACTAACTAAATTTAATGGTTTACGCAACACATGAAGCTTCCTGGTTTAGTGAAAAGACAACCAGCACCTAAGTGCCAAGTGTCTTCAATGTTCCATATTTTTATTAACAATATGGTTCTATGAAATGATACACAATTTTTCAACAAAATGAAGCATGGGTCATATTTGATGATCATCCCAAACTTCAAAAATAAACCAAATTTTATTAATTGTCATGGTTCTCTTCTCCTCCTAATGTATGCTGGCTGGCTTGCATTAATCCAGTGCTGCATCCAAACAACTGAAAAATCCTAACTTTCATTAAACTGTAATGGGAAACAGTCTTAATGCAAGTCAAGATCTTTGGCTTGAGCTCACTGAAGCTTGAGCACAAGTGGAAGAGTAAGGGAGAGCAAGTCATCATACTTCGGATGACTGTCCAAATGCAGCCATTACACCCTACAGCATTAGCTGCAGGTTACAACAAGTTTTTAATGGGTTATAATAAAATTCAGGGGCACAACACAAATTCAAACCTTTTTATCAAAACTAAGGGGTTGTACAGACTTGCAAGAAACAGTGGCATCGGGGTGGAGTGGGGTGTGGCAACAACATGCTGCATGCCCTGACTCCACTCTGATGCTGGTCTCATGTCGCTCGCCCAACAGGTGATGTCACACCCCTTCTTCGGCACAGCATTTAGATGTGCTGCGTCAAAGAACTGGTGAAAAGCCAGCGCAGCAGCAGCAGTAGCGGCTCTTTTTTGCTGACTGTTTTTTGGACAGCAAAGCACCAGATTGGGCCCATGGCGCGTGGTTGCCGCAGACCCGATCTGGTGCTCCCATGGGTTGCACAAAGCTGCTCTGTTGGGGTGGTTTGTACAGCCTCTAAGTGTAGGCAAATTGCAGTCCAAATGTGCTGCCCCAGTATGGGTCATGGTACCTCTCCAACTCTCCCACCACCACCAAAGCCCCACCAAATTAATGGGCTTGGCAGAAAATGCCCTGCCATACCCCTCTAGCAGGTGTAATTGGTAATTTCAGTTTATTGGGAGAAAGCTATTTTAGGTCTTCAGGGATAAAGAACATGTTACTCTCCAGATGTTAAAGTATTGCTTCCATCATCAATGACCATTAACTGCAGAATTCAACATCTGTGGGACCACAAGTTCCCAACAGCTCAACTGCTGGATAGTTATTTAGTCATTTATATGATTTCTACCCAACCCTCTTCCCAGAATTGGCACTTAAAAAGGCTTGGATTGCTCAGTAATAAGAACATTTTAAATTCAGTCCTTGGCATATCCAAATAAAACAAGGCTGGAAAAAAATGGGGCTGTTGCTAGGCTTAAGACTTGAGTTAATCTTCACTTTTGTATCTCCACTTTGGCAGAAAATGCAGCCCAGAAACCTACTTGCAGTATACATTTTGTGTATACTTTCAGCCATTACTCAGAGTGGGAATAACTGTGGAGTACAGTATTTAGAAAAAGAAATGTTTGGGAAATATTTCTTCAAGATTTGGGGCATTTTTATTTATTTATTTTTGCCTGCCCATTTTTTTAAAAACGTTGGGGGTATCCAGAGGCATTGAGGGACTAAACAAAAGGGGTGTGGGAAACATGAGGAAACATTCCTATGTTCTGCACTTTTAACAGTCTTCCAGCAGATAATACTTATCTAGACAGACCAGTAGGGAGCTCCAATGTAAATAACTTCTAATGTTCCTACCATCCAAGAGTTTGGGCACAATCTCAGCTTTAGACAATCCAGTTGGGATTTAGGTAAAAATCAGTGTAAAAAATAAATAAATTACAGGTTGGCAAGCTTTAGTGGTCATCAGAGACCTTATGGGCCATAAAATTGGGGTTCTGTGGAACTTTCCTCACCCATATTCCACCTTTTTCACAAAATGGAATTCAAGGCAGCTAACAATAAATTTGAAAAGATCCAGTTAGAATATTAATTTACAGAAGTTTTTAAAAATCAACCTTATTAAAAACATAATTAAAATAGCTGAAACATTTAACAACTATTTAAACTATAATTAAATCTGAAGATATAAAAATACAGTATACTACCGTATTTGCACACAAACTACAGCTCCATAATTAAAATTCAAAACCCTTGCCCAGTTAAAAATGTCTTCACCTGCCAGTGGAAAGAGTAATTACTCTCTTCTGTAGTAACTGTTCCATCTATCCTTCTCAGTAGTATTTTTCCAAATCCCATTACTGTATTCCTTCTTCTATTCTGCACTAGAAAATACATAGTACAGAGTAAACAGCCTAGCCTAAATGATAGTTCACCATGTTGTTGATCTTGAATACAGTTGGATCATTTTTATTCAAAATATTTGGAGTAAGTTAATTAACATAATTTATTCAGATAATTCTGGCTGTAATTTTTTTTTAAAAAAAACTATTGGGTTTGTGTTGCAGTAAAACCAAGCCCTAAATCCAATTTTCAGTTCCAATGAGAACAGATCCACTGAATCGACAGAACTTAGGATGTAACTACACTGAAGAATTAAAGCATTTTGACACCACTTTAACTGCATTGGCTCCATCCTGTAGAATTATGGGATTTGTTGTTTGGTGAGGAATTCAACCTGGTCTGTCAAAGAGCTCTGGTGCCTCAACAAACTACAAATCCTAGGATTCTACAGGATAGTCATAGCAATTAAAGTGATGTCAAACTACTTTAATTCTGCAGCGTGGCTACATCCTTAAAGAGTTCTTTGCTTAAATGTTAGTTAGAACTGACAATTAAGAGTCAAGACCAATATTTTTTAAATTTTATTTTGAGTGCATTAATAGACCAAAATTCATTTATTCTTATTGTTGTTTTCATCCTTCTAAGCATGAAAAAAGTAGTACAGACATTCTTCATGGCCCTTGTGGTCTCCTCTAACTCTACGAATCCTTTGGTCTATTTTAAGCATTCAGATGGAAAACTGATTATCTTTTCATTCATGATATCTCTTTTTAAGAATTTCACAAGCTTCTGAAACAGATGGTCTTTAACAGTCAGCTGGATCTGCACAAGACTTCCTGTCAAACAGGTGCCCAAGATCAAGAATTAATTCCAGTCCTTCACTCTTTCCATAAACATCAAGCTATCACTATCACAAACAGAACTCTCATAATTTGTGCTATATTTCTATGAATGAAATTGGTTTTATCTTTCACAAACTGTATACAGATATCATTTCACTATTCTCTAAACTCTATTCGCCAGTGGAGCAAACCGCAACAGCTGCTTGGAAATGAACAGCTATACCATAACATGGAATATGAGAAGGGAAATGATACGACCTAAGCTTTTAGATTGCAGAAAGAAACTAACTGTGCAAACTTATACAGATCTACTCACATGAAAGTAACATTAAATTCAATGGTACTTCCTCTCAGGTAACTGAATATAGAATTCCAGCCTTAAATGAGTAAAATGATACCTAATAAGCAGGCAAACTACAGCTGCTCTTTAAGCTATCCTCAAACCATTACTGAAGTGCTACTGGAAGCTACAAAACATTAAACAATAACACTAAACCGTATCAAATGTGTGTAAGATTAAATATACCAACATATAGAAAATTCAACAACACGTCTTCAATTACTGTCTAGTAGATGGAGAGTGTGTAACATAAATGAAAACATGAGCAAAGTCTATAAAATCTTTTGTAGTCATAATAATTGTTACGTAATCGATCGAAATGCCTTTAAAACATGTTTATGGTTATTACGTGGGATCTATTATTGTTGTTGTTCTTTAAAAAAGACTCTCTACATTAGTTTTCAAAAGTAAGAGTTTTCAGTGTGGCTAAAATTATATTGTAAAACTGTCATTCATCAATAAAAACATAACACAAAATGCAACAGAATCAAACAATATAGGAAGATAGCAAGACAACCATTCCAAATTATAGTTCACAAAAAGCTCTTTATCAAAAAGAAGCAGAGCAGAGTAAGTGCTGTGAATCTTTCAAGGGAGAGCATTCCACAATCCGGACGCACAAAAATGACTCTTTAGGCTGGATCCAAGGTGCTTCTATTCAAAAAAGGGGGCTTCCATGACAGGAAATCACTATTTGAATTTATTGCTCTTTCTGTTGTAGATCTATGACTAAGCTCTGCAGAAAATAATGTTCAAAAGTAGGATTTCCTCTGATAACCTTATGAATCAGTGGACAAGTTCATATTGAAGAGGCAAGATGACTGCCAAAATCTTGCCAAAATTCTGTCAATTTGTGGTGAGGATATTTTGCACATCATTATTCCGGATGATCCTTTTCTTCTTTTTCTCCTTTCCTTATGATTACCCCATGATGGTGTGTGTAAGGATTGTATGTGGTATAAGCCCTAAGCTTATTTTAGGGCCTTCACAGCTAAGAAAGAGCCTTTGGAGTAAATGGATCCAATGATCTACCATATTGATCCCACTTCTGAACTACTCACCTGCAATGCCCAATTCTCAGGCCTACTGCCAGTCCAAGGTATTGTTACGTCTACAGAGTTTTGTGTATGTAAACACAGTACCTGCATCACATATAATGCCTCACTCTAGGCAAGTGTTCAAAGGATTATGATTCCTATGTCATCTGCCACATTTTGAGTTCATGCTAATTTCATACTGTGAGCTCCTATTATAGCATCTAGCAGTTAGCAAGGTATAGATAACTGAAGCAAGATCAGATTTTCCCAGATGAAAAAATGGGGGTCCTCACACTAAAATCAACTTTAAAAAATATATAACAGTTTTACAAAGTAAACTGTGACTGAAAACGTACATTATCAATTATAAACAAAATATATGAGCATTTTCATGGGCTTCCAGTACTCCAGGAAGTTTGAGTGAATCCAATCTGTAAACAGTAAGCAATGCACACATGCTGTTGTCTTCCACTGAAGTGAATAGAAAATTTCTTGCAGGGTAAAAATTTCTGTGTGCTTACTCAAACATCCATCCTATAAACTGCTAGTCTGGTGAATGCACATTCCTGTGGTTTCCAATGGTGTGTAAATTCATTTAATGTTCACATTTTTACATGGAAACAGAAATCATGCAAATGAGGCAGGCAATGCAGGAATACCTTACCAAAGCTGGAAAATGTATTTCAATGGAAGCCTGAACTGACAACAGTGGGAGATTGTTGGACAGGCAATTTTTGTTGAGAGTATGTCAGGAAGAGATATTCCCAAAATTGCTCAGGCATTCACAGAGCTGCTATTTGTGTAACAAAAATGTCCATGCTAACTGTATGTCTAGCTTGATCTTTACATGCTTCAAAGTAATAAACCTCCTATGACCCCCTCTACCCATAGGCAATACAGCAACTGGCGTCTCTGATATCAGGAAGGAAATGGGTTTGTTCTGGGTTTTAATCTAAATTTGAAAGAGCTATCCAAGGTGTTGAAATTAATTTGGAGATATGTCTCAGCACCTTAGATATCTCTTTTCTAGTTCAGATTAAACATTGGAGATAACAGTACCGTTACCAGAGCCATCAGCTGCAGTGGAAGAAAGGTCACTGGAGATTTGTTACTGGCAACGGTATGCAATACCTACTTTGGACTTAATTTCAAAATTACTGGGATGAGTATCTGATGGCAGCCCACTGAAATTAAAATGTTTACACATTGGCTTTATTAGACTTTCAAATGAATTATTATGCAAACCTTCTTAATATAATTGTGCTTCAAAGCTCTTTTACTACAGTATTTAGATTTTACATTTTAGTCTTCATTTATATATTCTGCAACAGATTATCAAAGCTGTGTTTAGGCGGGTGCATCACAAATGTAAATAGTGTACAAACCTGAAAATATTAAGCAATTATGAGAAGATTTTTATAAATTAGCTGAACTGATAAAATTCACATGAAATTTTCAGTACCACCAAGGAAGCTACTGTACTGTGATACAATATGGATACAATTGGTGATCGAATATAGTAAGAAAGCACCCAACACCTTTCTGAAGTGTAAATTCTTAATCCTTCTCAACTCAACATGGTATTCTTTAATAACAGTTGTTCACTAAACAACCTAGATGTAAATATGGATCGAAATCCATGCCAGTTTCAAGTTATTGTTCTACTTTGGCTGCCATGAACTCTGAGAGCAGTCCGCAAGTTCACAAGACTGTTCTTTTAAATTAAAACAAGGTATCGAAGGACACTTTTTACTTTTCAAATACTGTTTCTGAAAATTGTGCAAAAATGGTGATGTGTCTTCATTTACCTTAGTCTTTTCGCCAATAACATTTCGCTCCAGCTCTGCTATCTTCCTGTTTAAATGATCTAGTATTTCCTTCTCCTTGAGAAGTTCAGCTGTTTCAGATTTCTGCTCTCCATCCAACAGGGCACATTCCATGTCCATCTAAGAACACAAAACAATTCTCAGCCTCAATCCAGCTCACAAAGAAGTCCTGACACAGAGTTTTGGAAGGCTTATTCATGCATAATACACATTTTTTAAAAACTGCTGATGCCAAGCCACATTATCAACTTCTCTTGAGGTGTCTGACCACATATATGAAAACAGAAAGTTATTAGAAAATACTGAACACTGAAATCAAACTTCCATGTCACTTGCTTTCAGAAACTATCTAGTTTCTTCTGTCTCTACTGCCTTGTGGATTTCTGATTTCCTTCCAGCGGGCATTTGCACTTGTCCCTTTTGGAGCAGCTCATCCCATTACTATTTTACACAATCACCAGGGTTAGGGGGCACAGTGACTGTGGAAAAACCAAGAATAAAAAATCCCACTATTTTTTATCTGAGAGAACACCTCTCTAGGAAACTTTAGGTCAGTGATGGCGAACCTATGGCACGCGTGCCAGATGTGGCACTCAGAGCCATCTCTGTGGGCACATGTGCCGTTGCACCAGCACTAGAAAGCCAGAGGGACATGGCACTTTGCAATAAATAAGTGGGTCTTGGGTTGCAGCTTGGGCACTTGGCCGCTAAAAGGTTCACCATCACTGCTCTAGGTCCTCCAGCAAAACTCTATGGTGAACATCGTCCAGAAACTGACCAGAGATTTGCACTAGAGAATCTACAAATGCTTAGAGAAGTGTTCTTCCTAGGTCCCCCAGCACACCTTCTGGCAGACATTGACCAGAGTTGTGCTATCGGACCTAGAGATTCCTAGAGGGCGCATATTAATCAAATTCACAAGTCAATGCCACAAATATGAAGAGCCAACTGTATATTTAATATGGGTTTCTTTCCTTATCCTTCTTCATCTCAACTTTGTCTGTTAAAAATGCTCATGTAATTGTTGTTTCTTGGCAAGTTTCATCAGAGGGGGGTTGCTATTGCCATCTTCTGAGGCTGAGAGAGTGTGATTTGCCCAAGCTCACCCAGAAAGTTTCTATGGCTGAGTGGGGATATAAACCCTCTTCTCCAGAATCAAAGTAGTATGCGCAAACCACTTACACCATGCTGGCTAGATAATACTCCCAAGTAATGTTTTACAATTTATATTTGTAAAATGTAAATTAGCCAGTACCATAATTAGGATACAGTATATATATTTTTTACTGGGCTGTATTTCAAAACATATTAATTAGATTGCTCCCAGGGCCATTCTGTACCCCACAGGGGATCAAAAAAAAATCTCAAGATTTTCTTAAAAATTTTGTTGCCCCCACATGATCTTCTGCCACATCTCCCCAAGACATTTTACACCCAGCTAAGGCTTTAAAAACAAACAAACAAACAAACAAACAAAAAATGAACAGGAAGGGATCCCTGCATTCCTCCCTGTTGCAAAGGTGGCCACTCCTGGGCCTAATTTGGCTAGGGAAAGGCAAATGTGGCAATAGTGCCTCTCACTTCTCCTTGAGGATTTCTGAGGGGCATCTGGGGCAACAACTTTTTTTGGGGGGGAGGGGGTGACAGGAGATGCAGCTCTCCAGGGTTTCCCTCTAACAGTTGCTCATTCCTGAACGAGAAAATAAGTCCCACTGAACATAATAAAATTCACTTCTAAGTAAACATAGACTAAGCATAGTCCGTTATGGACCCTCCTGCGTAGGGCAAATTCCGTATAAGATCAAGCCCCATTTGTTTGAATGGGGTGCATACCAACGGCACTGTGTGCACCACAGGGGCGCACCTCATTCACCATATTAGGGCTCACCATATGCGTAACCTCAAGTCCATGTATGGCGAGCCCACATACAGCGCGAGTGCGCTGTATGTATGCATCATCTTGCATTACCCTATGTTTACTTAAAGTAAGTCATACATATATGCCAGTGATACCTTACCTCTCTGGACGACTCATCCATCTGATCGTTTAAATCTTTGATCTTTTGTTCAAGTTCTTCCAGGTTATTCAGTATTACAATGCGCTGTTCTTCCATCTGATTAAGCTGCAGTGCTCTTTGCTCATCACTTGTGCATTCTGGTGTCTGCAATAAATCAACAATTGTATTTCTTAACTTAAGGGTTTTCAAAATGTACTTTTTTCCATTGTCATTTTTTTTTCAGACAAATGTCAGCAACAAAGTCTTGGTTGGGTTAGCAAATATTTAATAATAAAAAAGAACAATAAATGAGATTTTTTTTAAAAAAAAACCTATGAACATTTTTTTCATTCATGTTATTTTAAGGTCTGTTTTAAACTGTGAATTTTTTAATTGTAATTTTTTTTTCACTAAGTAAAGCCAAGAAGAACAACACTGGAACTCAAAGTTAGGTTCCCTGTTCGGCCATGGAAAGCAACTGGGTGACCTTGCATGAGTCACATACTCTCAGATCCAGAAAACCCTATACAGTGGTACCCCGGGATACGAATGCGCCGCCTTACGAAATTTGCGGGTTACGAAAAAAATCCATTCAAAAAAACTGTTCCGGGTTACGAAAAAAATTTTGGTGCTTTTCGGCGCTATTTCACACGAAATCGCGGCTTTTCCCCATTAGCGCCTATGGGTTTTTCGGCTTGCGAAGTATTTCGGGTTACGAAAGCGGCGGCGGAACGAATTAATTTCGTAACCCGGGGTACCACTGTACTTATACTAGGTTTGCCTTAAGGCCACCGTCAGTTGAAAACAACTTGTAGGCACACAACAATGAAAGAACAGAAACAATCTTAAGTCCTAACCAGGTTTCCAACCAGTTCTTGTTACATAGTACATTCCACTTACCGTTGACATGATGCTTAGATAAGAAGATTCATTGACACCCTTCATAAAGGCAGAAGCAGGTAACGGTGAAATTGTCCGGTTGTCACACATATGCTTATTTGTTCTGACTCCTCCAGAAGGAAAGAGCCCCACAGCATTTTGGCCAAGATCACTGAATTCAGAGAAATCAGAATCTCCAGTAGGTGGCTGCAAGTGCCTTCTCAGTTTTGTTTCTGGAGTCATCTGACAATCTTCAAATACAGAATCTTCATCAGACAGCTGAAGCTTTTCAAGTTCTTTATTAATTTTTTCTACATCAGCTACAGTTGTGACAGTGGCAGGATCACTGTCAGGTTTGGAATATTCTGCGCACAGGTTGAGGATTGTTTCCAGCCGCTGGCGCTCCTTATAATGGAAAAAGAAATGAAAATATTAAAGCTGAATTACAAGAAATTAATACTATCATGTTGCACAGCATAGGGCAGTTGCATGATTAAAAAAAACCTCAAACAAGCCTGCTACACTGATCCGAAACACATTTCCTGAAATACAGATACAAGTGATTTCAATCAAGTGTAATCCTAAGTAACACACAATTCATGTATACTCTTGTTAAATTAAATGCACAGTATCAAAAGGGGCAAGAGCCAGTGAGGTGCAATGGCTTCAGAGTTAGACTAGGACTCTGGAGACAAGGGTTTGAATTCCCACTTAGCTATGTGAACCCATTTGGTGACCTTGGGCACATTACATTCTCTCAGCCACAGAGGAAGGCAAAAGCAAAACTTGTGACAGGTTCACATAACGGTTGCTGACTTGTAGGTACACAATACCAATCAAAAGGGACATAAGGTATCAACTAACCTCAGTCTCCTCACTTAATGCAATTGCTGTTTAGATTCCAATGTGGGGTTTTTTTTAAGTATAAAAATTAAAATATGTTTCACTGGTTATTTGAAAATAACCTTCTTCATAGTACAAAGTATAGGCCACACTAAGTGATTTCACTGGTAGGTGCCCCACTTCCCCCAGCTATAATCCACTTGAGTTCAGCAGGGCTTACTTGTAGTTAAGTATGGGGAATTGTAGCCACAGAGCAATCTTATGCATGTTTACCTAGTTTGAAGCAATACTTTGCTCATTTTCATCCAGCAGGTCTTTTGGGGAAAAGGACTTACTTCTAAATAAATATTCACTGGATTTGTTTTGAAAATATATTTTAAAGTTATTTTCCCTATGATGGAATTTTTCATATAGAAGAGGCTAAGGTAAAATTATGAATAGCCATTAAAAAGCAAATATTTCAGTAAGCAGAACTTCAGATCTTTAAATGAGTTGCTATACATGAATCTTCAAGCTCTAAGCAAACTGTTGGATAAGTTCACTGAATCACACCTGTTTAAAAATCCTGCCTAAGTTTTCTATGCACATATTTTGACATGTGCAGTACTGTACAAATAATTTCAAGACTGAAGCTAGGGCTGATTACAACATCAATGATTTGCAGAAGCTGTCATTAACAGAGGACTTTGCATAACTTAAGCAAAATGTATAAGTCACAATTTTTAAACAGATGTTTCTTTAGGCTGCAAGCTAATGTGTTACTTTAGCACCTTTCTTCCCACTCACAAGAGAAAACAATGAACACATTTTCTGACAACTCTCATCTTAGACTAATTAAAGGCAATCAAGTGTTTTTAAGCTTAATCCACGTGACACTGCAGAAATATATTCGGCTTCTGTCTCCAAATTCAAAAGCAAGCATAGACAAAAACATGGAAGGTAGGTGTATGCAGCTCATGCCTATTTGCTCACAAGAAGTTCACCGAATTAAAAAGATTTATTCTAAACTATAAAATTACAGGTTTACAGATATTCAAAATAAAGTCCCTCTGAGTTTGATGGGGCATATAGAAGATTGGAAAAAAATTAAAATATCCAGATGTTTACAAACCAAAAGGAGTTTGGTCCCAAATTTTTTCAATGAGAAAAAAATCAGGTGTTTTGCATATCTATGAAAAATCAGTGCAAAAAAACCAAAACAACAACCATGTCACCCCTGAAGGAACAGCTCTGTACTTGTTTCTGAACTCTGTTTTCAAGTTAGACAAAATATTCATACTGTTAAGCTGTGAGTGTAATGTTACTAATCAAATGCATTCTTTCTAGTCATCCCTTAAATCAAATTTCCCTCCTCTTTTCCTCCCTCCCTTCCTCTCAAGGCAAGCATCACATTACACTAGAAAGACAAAATGACAATGAAATCTTTGCACCTCAGAACTCCTTTGTTCCCTCCAAACATTTTCTCCACCAGCCTCCAGCTCCCTCTTCATTTGCTTAGCCTGTATTTGCTCTCTTCCTCTCAAGCCTGCATTCTTTGAGTAGCCAACCCATTTCTGAAAGCACCGTCTGACTGCCAGCCAGGAACCCCAACTTTTATCCATCCTTTGAACCTGCCACAGGGCACTTTGATGGCACTTTTACTACCATCGCTGAAACAGTTAAGAGCTGGGATAAACAATACTCGATCTCCGAGTCCACCCCCATGTACAGTGACAGGATATGTTCCGTTTTGGCACCTCTCCTCCACATCCACTCTTTACAACAGAGGCTATATCAAACTAAAGCCCACACAAAACAACTTTACCTTTGTCTTGCTTGGATGCTTTGGTGTAAAGAGATTATTTTAACCCTTCAAAATACAAGGGCATTTAAAGAACAACCTGTCATCCAATGTGTATGCAGACGAAAAATTCTAAATACTGTATAACAGCTGAAAGCTGGAATTCATAACAGCCAAAAGTTCAGGAATTTACAGCAAATACAAGGCTTTTTTCAAAAAGGCATGAGACTGGTAAAGCTGAAAACAGGCATTTCAGTAAGAAATCAAAAGTCTCTAAACATTCATATTTACAAGAATGTCTCTCCATCTAAGTTACAAATATAGCTTCCTTTACTATCATCAGTGCTACAGAAGTAACTGAATATGTTACCTCATTTCTATTTCAACATGCACAACTGAGTACTGAAGAGCTTATGCACAGGAAGTTCTGTCAGTTGCTATTTTGTGCTGTCTATTCTCACCTTTCTATTGGCTCCCAACCAGTCGCCATTTCATCACACCTTCACTTCCCAGTTCATACCATACATTTACATCCTGTTTTGTAAATCATGGATATACAGCAGCAATTATAAGGCTTGCTACAATTAACAGTAAAACACAGCATAACCAGTTGCTTGATGGAACAGCAGTGTCATTCCCAGTAAAATTACATAAACACTTATTGCATAGTGAACGCCTACAAATCTTACCCTAATTTACCTCTGCTATGAAGTTACGAAGAGTGTTTGTGGCTAATGGGTGAGCAAGTGGAGAGTATGCTCTTCACTTCCCAGAATTCCCAAACATTCACAGGAACACATCAATGATTTCATCATGTCCACAGCAAAGACTGGGAAAAGTGCTCTTTTTTGACAGTAACTCCCAGAATCCCCCATCCCACGTAGCAAATGAGCAATTCTTCCACACACAGTTAAAAGCACTATGCAGCGAGTAACTACTACTGTTATGCACCTTCAATTCAACTTCCATTTTGTGGTGACCCTACTGTAGCATTTTCTTGCCAAGATTTATTCAGAAGAAGTTTGCCACTGCCTTTTCTCAGGCTGTGTCATGGCCAGCCAAGATCAGCTCTCAGAGGATGAGGAGGAGGATGAGCCTCCTCCAGAGCAAAGACTGATTGAGGCAACACCAGGTGCTGATCCTGCTCTGCCAGGTCCCAGCTGTGCTCTTCCAGCCCCAGAGGAGGAGGTTCAACCAGGTCCTAGTGCTGAAGAGAGGCCTCCTATGGTACCACAGCCTAGTGGTGACTCTGGAGACGAAGCTTGCCTGCAGGTGCCTTCCTACCAAGAGAGAAGGGCCGAGAGTGCTTGCAGGTGCAGATCAAAGAGGATTGCTGAGAGGCAATTAGCCAACCAGACTCAGGTGGCACGAGGGAGAGTTTCCCTTACTTAAGTGGGAGAGAGACTGTCGCTGGCTGCTAAAGTTTATTGCATGATCCCTTGGCGTGATTGCTGCTGGCACTAGCTCCTCGCATCTTGATTCCTTGTTACCTTGACCTCGGACCGGACCTTCGTTATCTCCTGGGTGTTTTGACCTCGGACTGTTTGACCACGCTGTTTCCCGGTATCCTGACTTTGGCTTGACTCTTGGAACATTCGGACTTCTGGAATCCTGACCTTGGCTTGTATTCTCAGACTGCTTTCAGTTTGCTTCCTTGCAAAGTCTGCTTTACTTTCACTGGGCTGAAGATACTGTTATCAGCACTTGTCAGTGTTTGCTGGCAGCATTCCCGGACAGGCCGAGAGATAGTAGCTTGCCCAAGATCACCCAGCAGGTTTCCACTGTTGAGTGGAAAATGCAAACTTCACTACACCATTCTGCTTACTGACCTGTTCACTCCAAATGAAGTCATCGGTGGGCAAGTTGTAGCCCTCCAGGTAGGAATTGCAGCTCCCACCACCTCCCACCACTTGCAAACCTTGCTAGGGCTAATGACATTGTACAGTAATTCAACAACATCTAAATGTGTCTACCCTCTGCATTTAATATTGATGTAACTCTACTCTTCTTAAGACATAGAATATAATCATTGTAAAAAACAAAACCCTTTATAAAAATGCATACTTTTATATAGCTCATATTGATTTGTTCTCAATTTTTTTAAAAAAAAAAATGGAGTCTAGGGAAGGAATATGCTAAAAACCCTAAAGGCACCAAATCCTGTATGATCTTGGAAGCTAAGCAGAGTCAGCTCTGGTTAGTACTCGGGTGGGAGACTACCAGTGAATATCAGTTCCCGTCAGCTATATTTCACAGGAAGGAAGTGACAAGAATTCCTTGCTAAGAAAACTCTGTGAAATTCATGAAGTTGTCATACATCAACAAGCCACATTGGCAAGTAATATAGATAGCAGGAAAATAAGCATTTGAATTCATATCAAAAGTCTTTCCAGCTTTCAGAATGAAAGGGGGTATATGAAGGTGCCTTATAACAAGACAGATCACTGGTCCATCTAACCCAGTACTGTCAACTCTCGCTAGCATCTATGGCCCTCCAAGGTGTATTTCCTGCTTGGGGGTTCCCTGGTGGTTTCTCTTCCAAGTAGTAAGCAGCCCCAGCCCTGCTTAGCATCCACAATCATATAACTGCACAAATCTTGCTAGGCTGCAAAATAAAATCTCATATAACCTGCATTGCCTCTATTTTCAAGACAGTTCATGTACATAAATTCTGACAAAGAGTTTGACCAAAATCCTACCTCAGGACTGTGTAACACACATCTCTGCACACACTGATTGTACAGTATAACCCTAGTGCAGCACAGCAACATTTGCAACTGAATGCACATTCAAATGCTCAGCCAACTGAACAACCAAATGTCATACAAATCCCATGCACACATGCATAACGACATGCATAACGAAAGTCACTGCATGCACAATTCTTTTTCCACAATCTTAAACATAATGTAGATATTCCAAAATTTGTAGCCACTTCACTGGGGAACCTATTTGTGCTTAAAACAACAATGTATTTCTGGTCTTCATTACTAACCACAACTGTTTGGAATGCACTTGAATTTTCTTCAGATATAGTGGTCATGATGGCTGAGGTATTCTGAAAGTAAAGTGCCAAAACAGTAAATTTTCCAAGCTTTGCCTATGTACTTAAGGACTGCTCTCTTAATCTACTATTAAGAAAAGCAGGTACAATCCATTTGTGGTTTATTAACACAGATATATAGATTGTTACATTTAATGAATCTGCGTGCAAGACACCTCAAAAATCTTCTCCCTGGAAGTGACTATGTTATTCAGATTACTAATGCTTAGTTTTGAAGGAGTTGCTGAATGGTAATACAGTGACATCCTCAACTCTCTGCAGTTTTAGCCATTGATATGAGATGTGAAAAAACTAAAACCAGAAACCATGCCATTGTGTATCTGAATCAGTAATATATTTTTAATTAAATGGCACCATCTAGAGGTAAACCTGAGCACTTACTTAAATGAGTACTTTGTGATTCTATTCAACTTGAACACTAGAGACATAGTTCTTTATTTTTCCACATTGTTTCTCATTGGCTTGTTGTTTTGTTGTTGCTGTTGTGTGCCTTCAAGTCATTTCCAACTTATGGCAGCCCAAAAGCAAACCTACTGTGGGGTTTTCTTGGCAAGTTTCTTCAGAGGACATTCGCGACTTTCTCACTGGCAGTTCCTCCTTAAAACTTAGGTCCTAAATTCATGATAACAACATAAGCCATACAAACATAGCATTTATTAACAATGGATTACAAAAAAACAAAAACAAAAACAAAGGCTGACACATTGGGACAAATTAGCTGGCTATATTGCATCACTGTATTCATTGTATTCCCTATTATCATGTATGAGAGCTGGACAGTTCAAAAAGAAAATCGGAAGAACATAAATTAATTTGAGATGTGGAGCTGGAGAAGAGTGCGGAGGATACTGTGGATAGCCAGAAAAACAAGCAAATGAGTCCTAGAGCAGATCAAGAGAGAAATCTCCCTGGAACCCAGGATGATGAAACTTAGGCACGTTACAGACCACCCAAAAGGCCGCCCTTGTTTGCTGCGCGAAGGAGCTGCAGTGGACAAACCACGCGGCTCCCCCATGCAGCAAAAAGAAGCCACAAAAAGCAGCTTCTTTTTCTGGCGGGGTTGTGATGCCACAAGGCACCAATGGCACCCTTGTGGCAATACAAGGGCGCTGAGGTGTGCGGACGCTAGGCGTCCGTCACATCAAAATGACAGCGCCCATGTGTATAAGGCGCTGCCATTTTGACGCCCTCGTCACATGCAAGGGGTGTCTAAAAGCGCCGCCCCTCACACCTGACGACGGTGCCTCTATGGACCCATCTATAACACACCTTAGGTTGTCATACTTCAGACACATCATGAGAAGGTCTGACTCAATGGAAAAAACAATAATGCTAGGAAAAATCGAGGAAAGTAGAGAGGAAGGCTGCACACTAGATGAATGTACTCTATAAAAGAGGTCACTAGTATGATTTTGCAGGACCTAAGCAGAGCAGTGGAGGACGGGGAGTCTTAGAGATGTCTCATCCACAGGGTCGCAATGGGTCAAGATTGACTCAAGGGCAGTTAACAACAAGAAATTATATGTCCAAACACCTATGGAGATAACCATTTTGTACTGCCTCAGTTACTGCTGCCACCTCACCCTACATATTCATGTTAGCATGTTGAAAGGGTCAACAGCAAGAAACAGACTGTACTATTTTGGAACTGATGCCAGCGCAAGACCTCATCCCATTATAGAACAGTGTGTTTGCATCTATGTGTTTATGGAGTGAG
Organism: Sceloporus undulatus; assembly: GCF_019175285.1. Classification (NCBI taxonomy): domain Eukaryota; kingdom Metazoa; phylum Chordata; class Lepidosauria; order Squamata; family Phrynosomatidae; genus Sceloporus; species Sceloporus undulatus. The sequence continues at coordinate 3,187,552 of NW_024802934.1, forward strand.
CTCCTATCACCAGTCCCAGCTTCTGCAACCTAGCAGTTCAAAAGCATGCAAATGAAAGTAGAAAGATAGGTACCACTTCTCAGTGGGAAGATAAAGAGCGTGGAGTCATGCTGGCTACATGACCACCAGAGCAGTCCTCGGACAATGCTGGCTCTTCGGCTTAGAAACTGAGATTAACACCACCCCCTAATAATAATAACAATAATAATTTATTTATATCCCGCCCCTTGAGGTCGATCAGGGCGGCTAACAGCAATAAAATACAATACATTGTACATCAAAATTCCCTCCCCCTGTTAAAAAATTATTAAATCAATTATAATTAAAACCAACAAATTAAACAACATTAACACATACACATTATTACAAGACAAAAACAAAACAGAACAAAACAAAACAAACAAAACAGTAAACTACAGTAGCATTTCCAGGGAGGACCTTGGGGACTCTCATAAGAACAGGGTTCCTGAGGCCAGGGTTATCTATTCCGGAAAGGCTTGCTGGAAGAGATCCGTCTTGACAGCCTTTTTAAAGCTGTCTAAAGACGTCAATTGATGGATCTCGTCCGGCAGGTCGTTCCATAATCTGGGGGCGACAACAGAAAAAGCCCTCTGGGAGGTAGCCGAAAGCCTAGATCTTTAGAGGCTGCAGCAAATTCCTCCCAGAGGACCGGAGTGTGCGGGGAGGATTATATGGGAGGAGGCGGTCCCTGAGATAGTTTGGACCCAAGCCATTTAGGGCTTTAAAGGTGATAACCAACACCTTGTACTGGGACTGGAAACTAATAGGCAGCCAGTGGAGGGACTTTAATACCGGAGTAATATGGTCCTTCCTCGATGTTCTTGGCACTACCCTATAGTCGTTGCAAGTAGATATTCATGTCAAGGGACTATCTTTGCCTTTTTTAAAATTGCTTTCATGAAATGAAACAAAGAAGGGTTCATATTTTTAAACGCTTGCCTAACAGTCACTCAGGAGTGAAACCTACAGGTTTAGGGGTTTACTTATTTTTATTTCTCAGCATTTACACTCTGTCTCTCCTTCTGTGACTTCAAGGCAGCATATATGGCTCCCCACCTTGTACTTATTCCCAACCTTATTCTCAAGCCAGCATGGTGTAGTGGTTTCAGTGCTGGAGTATCAGACTGGAGATCAGGGTTTGATCCCCACTCTCAGCCTCAGAGGATGGCAATGGCAAAACCCCTCTGAAGAAATTTCCCAAGAAAATCCTATGTTCATCCCCACATGCAACCTAGAACCCTGTACTGTACCCCAAATGACTTTGTTTTCTGGTGCAGTCTTTCTCAAAATGGTGGAAGGAACAGCATAGGAAAATGAAGGTATTGGGTTCTTTGGAGGGGGAGAGCTACAGCCTACTTGGGGGGGGGGGGTTTACAGGGGAAAAATAACCCTCCTCCAGAGTTGGTCATCCTAGCTCAAAGTAACCTAGTATGGTGGCTCAGGAGAGACTAAAGCATGCTTTCCCAAGTTCCAGTCTAACAATCTAATCACCACATTTTTTTCCATCTCTCCTCAAGGCTAAGGAGGGGATACAGAATGTTAAAATACAAAACACAAGTAAAAATAAAAAAATAAAACCAAGGGTTAAAATACAATACTATAAAGCTATTAAAATATTCTCATATGAGAAAGAGTTAAACACATCATTCTCCAGTGCTGTTTTCCCCATCTAATTGGAAACCCTATACTTTCACCTATGTTTTTTTTTAAATTTAAGATATTCAATTACATAAATTGAACATCATATCTATTTTGGTCCAGTGACAAATATGCATCACTTCTAGGAAACCAGCAAAGATGCTTTTGTCCACTTAGACACTGTTCATTTGTCTCAAATGGTAACGTGTAGACATGCAGGCAGGTATACATTTTGGTGAGCTAATCACTTTAATAAACGATAACCTGAGATATTTATAGACTTAGTTCTCAAAAGAATATGAAGAAAGTGAGAAAACAACTATTTTCATAAGAAAATTACTATTCTCTCAGAATTATTCATATGTGTTAAAAAATAGTTTTAAAAATATTTACTGTTAAAGAACAGTAACAAGCCAAAATTAGTGACTTGCTCTGCAGGCCTAAACATGTCCTATTGAGTCTAATCACACTTATTCCCAGATAACTGAGCTCCAAAACAAACTGCAGAAATAATCCAGTTTGAGACCACTTTAACTGCCCTGGCTCAGTGCTAGGAATCTTGGAAACTGTAGTTTATTGTGGCACCAGAGCTCTCTGACAGAGAAGGCTAAATGTCTCACAAAAATAGTGTCCAGAATTTCCTCGCATTGAGCAAGGGCAGTTAAAGCAAATAATCTCAAAATGGATTATTTCTGCAGTGTGTTCTGGACCTTGCAGACAGGATTTATTAGTTGGAAATTATCCTGAATTGTCCTCTGCTTTGATTTCCCCACCTTTCCTGCCCCACTTCACTTGGAGCACAGACTGAATATTGCATCCTTGGCTGCACCCTTAAATAAGGCACAATACCAAGAGGCGTCCTTGAAGGACAGCAGAATTGCAGTTGCAGAGGCGTTGACCTTTTGAAAACAGCATCAAGATCAGGATGGAAGGAGTCTATCCTACAAATACACACTTCCTTCCAGGGCTCTGCTAGACAATTATTTTCATTCTTGATAGCTCAGCTCATTTCTACATGCAGTCAAAAGCCTCAGTTCTTTTACTGGCTGCCCTTGCAAAATGCTACAAATGAAAAAATAAATCAAGGGAGGAAATTCCATCACATGTAAACAGTTGCTGCCTTAAACAGTTGAACTTGTTGCAAAGAAAACAAACTTATCATCTAATTAGATGATGACTATTAAGGAAAAAAGTATGTGGGTAAGGTAAACAGCAGCCAAATAAAATAGAAACAATATATCATTTTGTCATATTGTTGTTGTTGTTATTTATTTCTATAGCACTGTAAATGTACATTTTATCTTTTAAAAGTAGAATATTTCCTTAGACTTTTTCAGAGATGCAGTTGTTGATTCTGCCAAATCTTGTAGTACACTACACAATTCTCTTTTTAGTGCTATACAAACATATTAGCGTCCTCCTCACTTTATATGGATGCTTTCTAGTATCTAGGGCCATAGGAAACCTAGGCCATGTCCCCATAGAGAAAAAGAAATGCTCCCACACCGTTCCCACTCTGACATGTTTAGATGATACACAAGGCCAAAACGGGTGACTCAGAGGCCCAATCCATGCTCCAGGGCAATTCTCCAGAGTAAAAGGAATCCCCTGAGCATATGGATTGCATGCTGGAATGGGGAAGGAGCATCAGCAGGCAGGTAGAAGAGATCAGGAGCAAGGTGACTAGATGTCATAACCACAAAGAAGGACAATGAGAAATGAAAGCTAGAAACATGCATGAAAATGTAAATTCATGCTTCTCAGTCATGCTCAAAAAGGAGAACATTTTGGAATTCCTCCTGGACAAAAGGCTTAAATGCAGGCCATGTCCTAGAAAAGAAGGACATCTGGTCATCCTGGTCAGAAGGCATCCTGGACCAGGTGAATCACTGACCTCCTCCCGCCCAGACATTCCAACTCCTGCCACAGCACTGTCACTTTCAGGGTTTTGCAGTTCTCTCCATGCATACTATGTTTTAACGGAACTGGGGTAAGGACAGGAAGGGGTAATGTGCAGACAGCGGTGTCAGTATTGGCCCATTATGGGTGCCAGTTGTGCGGACAGCACGTCTTCCCCACAGATCCAGAAGCCCCAACAGTAAGCTGGGTTTTCCCATCAGTGTGAACACAGGCCCTGTATTATATTTCACTGTACCACTCTGTCTCCACATCATATACATCTATATTGAAGCCTTTATTCAAGCAGATTACAGTCAGAGTAGATATCAGCACAATGCTTGTTGTTTTTTTCTCCACCTGTCAGAAGAGGTTAGTAATGTCAAAGGGCTTAGAGCTTATTTAAAATGCATTTACACCATTTGATTTTTTTCACACGAGTGGGAATTCTGTAGCCCTTCAAATGTGGTTCAACTGCAGTGATGCTGAGAAATACAGTCCAACGCCTGGAGCACTGTATGTTACCCACCCCTCATTTAGCCCCTATGTCTTCTGTGACTTGCAGCTAAATGTATGAAGCCCACTGTGTCTGACATACTCTGAATAGTCTACCTGTGATAGTTCATTCACATGTTCAAGTCATTTCCACATGATACTGCAAGTGATGAGTTTGTCTATGTGAATTGTTCCTCAGAAAAGTACTTTGAAGCCTTGCCCTATACTTTCTGAAGTTTTTCTTTCTTAGCTTTGACAGCAACCTGTTCACTTCTCAGTGCAACACAAGTCAGGCCGGTAAATATATTTTACTGTTTTGCAATTGTTACACAATAAATAAACTGCTAGTGATTTAGAAGTAATATCACTTTACAATTTTACTTTTCCAATAACTAAATTACAACAGCTACTCCTATTTCCTTTAACACTATGCGTATACACTTTCCCACTGGTGCTTGAAATAAAAAGATTCTGGGGAAAATCCACTAGTTTTTTTCTGAACAGTCTATTGATATGACTAAAAGCTGCACAAACACACTGGCTTTTCCAGAGTATTCAGCCATTAAAACCCTTAGTTACAAAATGAAAAGTCTGATACAGCCAAATTAGCATCTCTCAGTATTTCATTTCTAAGAAAGAAATTAGGGTTCTGCACACCCTGAAAAGCATTTTCTCTTGAAAGATTTGAAAGATTTTTTTTCTTTAAAAATGATTTAAAAACAAAATAGTCACAGGCCATTTGGAAAAGCAAATTATTAAGGAAAATATATGAACAGTTGAACATGATTAAATTAATGGCTTTGTCTGGTGGTTTTTAAGAAACTCAAATAGCATAATATCCGTTTGATAAAACTAGTCATCCCATATATTAAGAGCAAGCTGAGCACTGTAAACAGTGGAAAAATATATATCACATTATGGATTGTAAAGAAGTTGGCATAAGGCTGCATTACAAAATAAATAAATAAGAGGGTTTCTGCATGATACTTCATTTTTTCTATATAAATAAATTACTAAAACCTTACCAGAAATGGAAATATGCTATGATTGGATGAACTGACAAATATGCCATCATAGCAATTTTTAGATTTTTTCCTTCAGCATAATGCATACAAATATGCCCTCAAACAACTTAAGCTGGAGACATGGCTTTACTTACTCAGAAGCCACAAAATATTTCTTCTTAAAATATTGGATCCCTAGACTATGTAATCTGTGGCTTTTAAGTGTCTGGTCATTTTGGAAGAAGGCACAGAAATGAACTATGCTTTCTATCAATTTCCTATACCATACAGTTGGTTTTATTACACTGATCAAATTTTAAGACTACATGGCCCATTATCTTTAAAGATTGACACAATAAACCTTTTTTCACCCAAATTTAAAAATGCATAGCAGCATTAAACACCATTATAATATAGTATAAAAGTTGAAACGTTTAGCTTTGGAAGCAGAAAACAAGGTTAAAAATTAACTTGAAAAAATCATTACCAGTCGCTCCATCTCCTGCTCTTTAAGTCTTTCTTCTCTCTGCCTCCTGTGGTAGTCCATTAGGTCATCCCTTCCAGATACTGAACTAATGCTATTCTTTCTCTCCCGGACAGGAGTCTGCCTGAAGCTGTCCAGCTCTGTTTCATCAAACTCCATGGAACTGCTAGAAATTTTCCTTTGGAAAGGGAATACCCTCTCAGAATCCACAGGAATAAAAGAATTATTTGGGCTGGTCCCTGAGAGTCCAATTCTATCAAAGTCATCAGATGTGTATGAGGAAGAAGACGCCAGAAGCATCTTCCTAGCTATACGAGGGCTTGCAGGAACACTGAGAGTGGAGTTTACGTAGGAATTGCTTTCTGATGCAAAGTTTGTATATGGAGAAACTCCTGAGGTATGAGAAGAAAAATTAAGGTAATTGTCAGCATCCAGCATGCTTTGAGGTAGAAGGTCTTTTTCCATAGTCTTTTTTCTTTTGGAATTCCCAAGGGAGTTTCTTGGGGGTAAACTCAGAGGCATGAGCTGGCTTTCAGTAGATTTGTAAAGCCTGGGTAATGACCGACTATAAACTCCCATATGGCTCAGTGAACCACCAGAGTACTTCCTGGTTCTAGACCCCAGAGTTTCCATGGTTGGATCTTTCTGTTTAACTACCCTGGACTGAAGTGACAGAAAATCCTGAATATTCATCCTCCTACCTTGCTTTGGACTGGAGGGCATACTGGCAGCTCCAGAGCCACCAAGTGGTAAAAGAATGACCTCATTCCCTGAGCTTCCATTCCACATTGCAAGAAGAGATCCAGAGTTCTTCCGCCCATCCACCATTCCTGGGAAGTAGACATTATCATGAGATTTATTTTTCTGACTATACTTTGAATAGGGAAATTTATCCAGATGTCCAAACTGTTTCTCATTTTCTCTGGTAGCATAAATATCAAAGTCTCTCTTTCTGAGGCTGTGCTCACTTAAGGATGGAGATGTGCCTGAAAAAGAGCTCATGTGCTTTGCAGAAACATTCTTGTCTGAAAGATAAGAGCTCTCACAGGCCAATGGTTTGCTTCCTTGAATTCTGTTAATAGACGGCATGCTTTTAACACTGGATGCAGGGCTAGACTTTGGTGGTGAGAGAGGTTGTGAGAGGGTTAAGTAAGAACCAGAGTAGTCAGCATTTGTTTTTAATTTCAGACTGGACGAATATTTTTTCTGGTTGAGCCTTTCCATTATGTCCTGAAGATCGTTTTCAAGAGAATTCATCATCATCTCCTTTCCCAAACTAGTATTTGGTATTTCTACCTGGCTTTGCATGTGGTTGTATTCTTCCATCACTTTACTGGAATCTGAAAGAAGAAGAAGAAGAGGCAAATTACTTATCTTCTAACCTGAAGTAGTGATGTAACTCATTTTTAGTACATCATTTAACTGGAAAATCATAATGACTTTCTAGGAACTGTGATGATATACCAGTTTAGTCAATAGTGATCATTAATTTCAGTCATGTGCTTCAGAGCATTTTCAAATAACAAGATTATAATAAAGGTTTCAAGGCAGAGTGGTGTTTCAGTGAAAATAAAAACCTACATAGGACCTGTATATCATTTTGCTCCATAAAATCAGTGAATTACAGTGAACACCAGGCACTCTCTGACCTCCTTTTAATTGTCTGATTTGACAGTGAAAAAATGGAGGATCAAATGAAGTCCCAAGAATCTTACAGGTGGGTTGCCCTTCTTTTTATTGTGTCATAGGCAGTACAAGTCCAATAAAGATCCTCCAGATCAACCCAGAATTTCTGGCAAAGGAGTCCTACATTTGGGCCATACAGTGGTATTCTCAATCTCTGTGCCTATTCCAAACCTCTCTGGATTGAGTGGAAGACCTATTGAGCTAAAGTGATTTTAAAGAAAAAAACTTCTTACCAAAATCTTTTCTATAAAATTATTTTATTTTATTAGAAAATAAAATATACTATAAACTATATATTATAAATATCTAAATATACTATAAACTATAGAACCATAGCACTAATATCCCATGCAAGCAAAATTATGCTCAAAATTCTACAACATAGACTCCAACCATACATGAAGAGAGAAATATCAGAGGTCCAAGCAGGGTTCAGGAAAGGAAGAGTTACAAGGGACCACAATGCAAACATATGATGGCTAATGGAGCACACCAGGAAATTTCAAAAGAAAATCAGCAAATGCTTTATAGACTACAGCAAAGTCTTTTACTGCACAGATCATGAAAGGCTATGGAACACCTTTAAAGACATGGAAGTGCCAACACATCTGACAGTCTTGATGAGGAATTTGGATTCAGATCAAGAAGCTACTGTCAGAATGGTTTCCAATTGGCAAAAGAGTCAGACAAGGCTGCATCTTATCACCCTACATGTTCAACTTATATGCAAAACACATAGTAAGAAAAGCAGGCTCAGAGATAGAAGAAGGAGGAGCGAAAATAGGAGGAAGGAATATCAACAATCTGAGATACGCAGATAACACCATAATGCTAGCAGAAAACCTCAAAGACCTGGAACACCTACTAAGAAAGATCAAGGAAAAAAGTGCAAAGGCAGGCCTCATAAAGAAAACAAAAATAATGACCACAGAGAACCTACACAAATTTGAATTAGACAATAAAGAAATAGAAATAGTAAAAGAATTCTCATACTTGGGGTCAAACATTGATAGAAATGGAAACAGCATCTAGGAAATCAGAAGAAGATTTAGAATGGGAAAGGACAGCTATGACAGAACTAGAGAAGATCCTGAGCACAAAAGTTAGACTTGCACAAGCCATTGTATTCCCTATTGTCATGTATGGATGTGAGAGCTGGACAGTTAAGAAGGAGGATAGGAAGAAAATCAACTCATTTGAAATGTGGTGCTGGAGAAGAGTGCTAAGGATTCCACGGACAGCCAAAAAGACAAACAATTGGGTCTTGAAGCAGACCAAGCCAGAAATCTCCCTAGAAGCCATGGTGACAAAACTCAGGTTGAGGTACTTTGGACACATCATGAGAAGGCACAAATCATTGGAAAAAATAGTAATGCTAGGAAAGGTAGAGGGAAGTAGAAAGAGAGGAAAGCCACATGCAAGATAGATGGACTCTATTAAAGAAATCACGAGTATGAGTTTGTAGGAGTTGAGCAGAGCAGTGGAAGATAGAGGGTCTTGGAGATGTCTCATCAGCAGGGTCATCATGGGTCAAGATCGACTCAAGGGCAGTTAACAACAAGAATTGGTATGACTGAATGTCCAAACATCTATGGAGATAACCATTTTGTACTGCCTCTGCTACTGCTTAGCATCAGCGGAAATTGCCTAACATGTTTAGGATCTAGATGAAAATACTGGCATTAGATTAAAAATAATATAAAGGTAGTGAACAAGAGAATCCTGTACATTCCTGTTAAGAAATACAGTGCTCCCTTGCCTTATGCAGGGGATCCGTTCCGGATGCCTCATGTAAGACAAATACTGCGTATGCTTGAAGCCCTTTAAAAATAATGGGGCTCATGCATGTGGCTCAGCATGGCATGCGCCATTGCCAATTCCGTCACGTGGCTTTTAGCATAAGCTGAAAACTGCGTATAGCATGCCCATGTATGATACAGGCACACTGTATGTCCAACTGAGTTCATGAAAACTTGCTGCCAAGTAAGTTGGTATAGGACACAACAGACTCTGCAGTGCTGTTAGCTCAGAGAAAAATAAAACTTGGGAGTGGTACAAGGGAAGGAACCAGTTTCAAATAGAAGAGAAAGAGAGCAAACAGGTTTCTCTTTTCACTGCTACAATGAGATCACAGGATGAGATATTAAACAGATGAAGGAAAGTGTCAGTGTCCACCAAAAGAAATCTGCATCTTGTTAAAGGCTCCCAGTTGCGGAAATTATTTTATCCACAACACCATAAAGTTGTGATGTAATATTTGAGCACCGTATGCACTCTTCTTTATCCCTATTACCTTACCTTTGAAAAATATTTTGTATTAAAGGGAAGAGGGAAAGGGCTGTAATTTTAAAGAACAGGATCCCAGTTTACAAGTATTTAACAAAGAAACAAACATTTTTCTCAAGGGTCCAGACAAAACATTTCAGATTTATCGGTAGTGAGGCAAAAGGCTATTACTATGCAACAGGGAGGAGAAACACATGGAAAATATTATGTATTGGCTAGATTCTTCCATTACTCCACCCAACATACATAAGAACAATTTGATTAAGTTGCTAGAGTCACTATCTGCAGCTTTATATACTAATACAGGGTTTTTCATAACACAACTTTTCATGGGTTGCTATAGGCTATGGACATATAGCAGGACAGATTCCTGTCAGGACTTTTGGTCTTTAACTAGATGCTCCCTGCACTATTACTGGCTATTACTGAAGACTTGTCATTTGCTAAATAACATGCTAGCATTTTTGCTAGGAAAGTCACTTGATCCGGGAACCCTAGTGAGCCCTGGTGGCGCAGTGGTTAAATGCCTGTACTGTAGCCACTCACTCAAAACCATAAGGTTGCAAGTTCAATACCAGCAAAAGGGCTCAAGCTTGATTCAGGCTTGCATCCTTCCGAGGTCGCTAAAATTAGTACCCAGTTTGTTGGGGGGCATTAGCTTAGAGTTGTAAACGGCTTAGACACTGCTAGTTCAGTATGAAGTGGTATATAAATGAAGCTGTTTGTTTGTTTACCCTAAACAATAAATATGGTGGGCTGTGAAACACACACACAGAAGCATTCTTTATTGTTTTACATTTGTTCCAGAGCTGAACAAAGATATTCAGAACACATTTGCAATACTGAAAACGGTTCTGATTAACAGTGGTATTTTAAGGAAATTCAGAGCCAGCATGGTGTAGTGGTTTGAGCGTTGCACTACTTCTCTAGAGAGCAGGATTCAAAACCCCACTCAGCCATGAAACCCACTGGGTGACTTTGGACAAATCACATTCTCTCAGCCTAAGAGGAAGGCAAAGGCAAACCCCTCTGAACAAATCTTGTTAAGAGAGCCTCGTGACTAAACTGACGTAGAGTTGCCATATGTTGGAAACAATGTAAAGGTACATAACAACATCATTGTAAAGAATGATTAAGAGGAGAAGAAACTATTTTATAGCAACTAAAACCATAGTCCATCAAGGTCAGTATAACCTATGCTAGCTGTAGCTCTCCTGCCCATCTGATGCCAAGATTGAACCAGACTCTTCTTGCTTACAAACCACACATTTTACCACCAAGCACTCCAAAAATACTTTAAAAATTATACAAGGTATCAAAAGGAAGATATTTATTTTTCCTTGTCATAGAAAAATACCAGAATCTACACTGAGAAAGAGCAAAAATAAATGGTTAATTATTAGTTCAATTCCAATTAAGTAAACTTATCCCATCAGCACTGTTATCCTGAGCATGTGTATCTGCACTGCACAGTTATATCAAACTTGATATCACTTTAGTCATCATGGCTCCATCCTACAGAATCCTGAAATTTGCAGTCTGTGGGGACATACTTAGAATTCTGTTACAGATCTGTAGTTCTATAAGTCAAAGTTCACTAAAAATCTAGCAAAGAATTGTTAGTACCTTACCAAACTCAAGCCCCAGGCTTCATTAAGATGGAACCATGGCAGTTAAAGTAATATCAAACTGCTCTAATTTTGTAGTGTGAATATACACATTATCTGTCCCATTATGTAGAGAGATCTTGTAGCACCTTTGAGACTAACTGACAGAAAGAAGTTAGCAGCATGAGCTTTCTTAGACTTTAGCCTACTTCCGCAGATGCTTTTGGTAGAATAGAAGCCAGGGACAGACATATATATGCCATAGGTATGTGAGACTGAGCCTCAAAGGTGCTACAAAGATCTCTCTACAAACTGATTATACAGACTAACACGGCTATGTCTTTGAATTCTACCACTATCTGTCCCACTACAACTATTTCTGCACTTCAAAAAAAAAAAAAAAACTTTTAGAGAGCTCTTCCACAACACATCCAGTTGCAATGAGTACTGTTGACATGATCTGAAGAAATGAAACCCCATAAAGGCAAAATATGTTTTTTCCTACTAACTGTGGGTTTCTGTTTTATCCGCTGATGTACTGAGAGTATGTTTCTGTAAAGAAGATTTTTAAAATGATTTCAGCATTGCGTTCTACTCTTTAACCATGCCTTCTGAAATGGTTTATTGGCTCCTCCAGCTTAGCAGAGGTTTGTTTTCATAGGTGTGAGGAGAATATTCTCTAGTTGAAGGTCAACCTGAGTTTAAATTGATTAACTGTGGCTGCAGAATGCCTCCCTCATCACTGTGTATTAAAAGATTTGCTAGCTAACCCTATATTGAAACACTTTAATTTCCTACATGTCTGCTTTTTCACAAAAAGGCACATAACTTGAGATTCAGCAATATTCAAATGAAAAGTCAACAAAATGAAGTAAAACCCACATAGATACCACAGCCCATAGATGCTACAATCTTAAACATAATGTCTAAGTAGTAAGCACCAGCACCACTGAGCATAGTGGAATGTACTTTTGAGTACATGAAGTGACTTGGATTATGTTATAGACTTTCATATACAAATTACAATGATACCAAGGATCATAAGATGTTAACAAAAGCATTCCCTTAAATGTAAATAACAGGCTTAACTCATACCTGTCCAAGACTTTGGTACACAAGATTATTTCTAGTGGACATCACATTATTTGCCAGAAGGTACAGATCCTTACAACCATGTTAGACTGAACTGTGGAATTTTGACACCTGTAAATAAAACAAAGATATTTCCTTCAAGAACAGGTAACAAGAATATTAAGAAATGTCCTGAAAATATACACTTATTTTATTTATTAAAACATGATATCCTACTTTTGAAATAGAAAGATGTATAATATAGCTTAAAAGGCAAAACACAAGGCAAAACAATAACCAAAATGGACAGACAGGAGAACCCTAATAAAGAAAGAGCAAAGCAAAAGCACAACCAGTGAACCTAAGCATGAGCCAATGGGCAGACTGGCCCAGAATAATGGGAACTATAGTGCAACAGATCTGGAGGGTACCATGTACCTGCAGGCTGGGCCAGGATGCCTATTGCTATACCAGACTTTCATCTTCCCTGCTCACTGACTTTACTAGATGAAGACTGTGGTGATAATCATAATCATCATCATCTAGAAGCCATCACGTTGTAGGAGACTGTGCTACACTATATTTTTCATTCAATTATGCCCATGCAGCTACTACATAAGGATGTTCATCACCAAGACTCACTTAATAGACCTTGCTTTTTATAATAATTAATTTTTTGTTTTATTTTTTTATCTATTTATCCAAATATTTAGTCAGCTCAATCCAAAAGGCATATGGAAGATGACAATATTTCAAAACAGTCATAAATAAATAAATGAAGTGCCACAGGCTAACCGGCAGCCAGTCCTAGAATTTTTTATACTGCCTCCAAAGGATTAGAAGAAAGGGAAGAAAACACAAGTTAGACAGAATTATAATGAAAGAAAGCTGGTATTTATTCAGTTTCCAGCCAATACCACACACAGACATGCAATCTCAATGCACATTTTTTCCAGTATCAAAAAATATACTTTTATCTCAGCTAGGCACATTATGTGCAGGTTTTGAGACATGAATGTTTGAAGAACATTCAAGAAAGATCAAAGGTGCGATATAAATATTTTTGGTATAAGAAAATGGGAACAAACTTTCATTCCAACAGCTCTGCCTTCACAAACAGTCCTTTATCAAAATGAATCCAAGTTGTAGAAAACACAGTGGGAGAAATATTTGTACTTATTTTACTCAAAGGAAATTATACTCAAAGGTATTATACTCAAAAGAAAATAAGGATTATTATTTTTAATTAAATGTATTACCTTATCTACAAAACAAAAAATCCCCCAACTATGCAAGTAAAGATAAGGAAGACTAAAATTAAATATGAAAAACACCAAGTCACTTTTGTGTGGGATCCTGAAGAATAATAACATTTTATTTTATTTGTTATCTGCTGTTGTGTAATAAGGCCAAAGGATGTGTTGCAAGATCTGTATTCTAATGTAGTGCTACAAGCATTAGCTTGAAAAAGAAAATCTACAATTTCCAGAATCCCCAAGGCATGGTGTCATATTGTCTAAGGCATTCTGAATTGTAGTTCAAATAAGTTGCATTTCTAAGGCCCTGGACAGACGGGCCCTTTGTGGTGTCATGGCGATGTGCTAGGGTTGCCTCGGGGTGGCGCGTACACACGCCCCGCAATCCTAGCTCGTGAAGGGGACAGTGCAGCTGCGCAGCACCATCTACACAGCGCACACATATATGACGTCGCAGCAGTGCAGCATCCAAACAGTGCAACACCATCGCACCGTCTCTGGTGGTTTGCGGAGGCGCAACTGCATTGCAAAAAGGAGCCGCTTTCAGGCGCTCCTTTTTTGCTGCGCAGCAGCATCGCACAATTTGGTTGTGCAGCGCTGCTGTGGAGCAAAGAGAGCCACCTCCCCGGCGCCTCTTTTTGGTGCTCTGTACCGCGACGAAGTCTCTCTTCATCTTGGTTTTGACAAGGTACAAAGCTTTTCATTTTAGATCGCTGCAGAAAACACTGGATTTTGTTTGCAGTCAGTATGATCAGCATTATCCAACACAGCAAAAACAAAAAAAACTGAACTGGGAGCAAAAACCTCGTCATTGTAATTGTGCTGGAATGGTGGAAAAACTGGTAAACCAAAAGGAACCATTGATGTAATGCTCAAATATGGTTTACTCAGTGATACACTAAAACCTTGTCATTTTTAGAGAAAGACACCTGTCTCAAACTTTGAGGTATAATGGCCAGTTAGTGTTATCAGTGTTAAGCTAGATATACGAACTTGGTTGTCACCATCAGAACAAGATTGTCACCACCAGAACAAGAAAGAACTTCACATAAATAAGTCCCATCAAGCTTAACGAATATACATCAGAACATTACTGCTGAAGGTGGCAAATTCCCAATGGCAACTAGTAGAAGATGTGCTATTAGCCCCTCATGACTGACCTTTTTGATCATGAAATTATGTCCAGCTATAGATATAATTACATCTAATAATTGAGCAAGTGGGCCATATTAATTCCAGACTGAAATTAAAATGAAAAGGATAAGAAGATTATAGGACTACTATAATGGACTCAATCCCATCTCCTGCTCCTGAGTAGGAGTGAGGGCCCTCCCACAAATTTTATCAACTTGATAACTAGTGAGAAGTTACTGAAGGGTTTCCCACCTCTGTCTCTGTAGATTTTCCCTCACCCTCCCAGGGGAGATAAGAAGCCAATAACACACTGAGCAAGCATGTGAAAAGACAGTGAAAAGAAGAGATGTTTAAGGAAAGCTTTTATTCTAAGTAAGCAATCTTAGGAGCAGTTTCAAGTTACAAAAAACATCTAAGTCATATTCAGCTGAGTTTAAGAAAGAAAGCATAAGGCCTAAAAAACTAGCTAAATATTTCTATTTTACTCGCAATATAAAAGGTACTCTGGGTCTTTGGATACACATGAAACCTACAAGTCTGGAACTCCTTTGTCCAGCATGGTCAAGCTTTCCTAGGGATGTAGCACCTCTCCAGCTTCTGTCTCAAGTCTCTTTTACTCCACTATGGCACTATGTTTTAGAACATTTTGTCCTGGAAGCTTCTTGCAGCTTTCACACTTCTCAGACTGGTCATCCCCACTGGGCATGTCTCTCATGTTCTCTATTGCTTTTCCATGATTTTGGCCATAAAAATGTAATTTAATCCATTATCATCAACTCTTTGTTTACCTGTTGTTGGACAGAACAAAATTTTATTGCCCAGATAATTGAAGAACCTATTATTGCAACTACACAAAGAGAGTTTTATGTCTAAGGCAACAGAACTGTATACTGATTTTAATATATCTATACTGAAATTAATTTTATTAATACTTGGAATTACTACTTAACACTAGCACAAGCAGGCATATCTAATATAGGTAATTTCGTACAGGGCCTTCTCTGTCTGAGATGCAGTATCATCATTAAAAGAAATATCAGCAAACTGATCAAAAAGCATCCCAAATATTTCCCCCCGTAATTTACAGATATGGAAAACTATTCCAATACAGAAGAGTGACCAGTTTTATCTGAAACATTAGACTGGAAAACATTTACATTGCCAAGAGATGCTGACAAGATGATCCCAAACAAAGTAGTTATTATGCAAGCACTCTGAATCAAACACATAATTTTAGAAATGGTCTAAATAATGTCATCATCCATTTGTAACCTGTTTGTTGGAAGTTGGAAGAGACCACAAGGGCCATCCAGACCAACCCCCTGCCATGCAGGAACTCTCAATCAAAGCATCCAAGACAGATGGCCATCCAGCCTCTGTTTTCTTCAGATGGAGCCTGTTCTGCAATTCAAGAGTAGCAAACTCCCTACAGTAAAAGTTTCATCTTTAACTTTTGAAATCTTAGGCATTTTGTACCAATGTTTTCTTTGATTCACAATGAGCTCTCCACAAAATATACTTTTTAAAAAGCTGTCAATTTCAGAATTGTTTCTGTGCCAATTTATCTCACATTATTTGACAGATTTCAACCATATTACTTCTTTCTTGAATGGAAAAGACAAGTTACTGATCATTATAATATTTAGACAAGTGCACTAGCATTCTCAATAACGCAAATTTATTTCAATGGTGTAACTTTGCCCTATTCCAGATACAAAAGGACTCACTTTAATATACCCTGTCTAGAGACTGAAATAAGAATTTAAGGTGTAAAGCAGTTTAGCAGCCTCATTTTAAAACAAACAAACACACATACAATTGCTTAGACAAGAAGCAGATGTTTATAACTGCAAGCTAGATCAAGACAACTGTGGATTTCATTCCAGATTTATGACCTCATTAAAGTAAAGGTTTAGCTACTCTTAGACAAGGGTAAACAAGTTACATTTATGCTCAAATGAGCACAATAACATAATCTACTGTTTTTTAAAATGGGTTTCAGCCTCTGTTTTACTTCATTCAGAAATCTTCTTTGGGTGTATCTCCAAATAAGGGGGTGAAGAAAGAGACAGAGGGATATATCTTATTTTTAAAAAAATCCAAGGCTCTACAATATTATTCTCCCAAATGGGAGAATACTCTAATTTAGCTTTCTACAACCTGATGGTCCCCATATGTTCTGGATTCCAAAACCCATCAATCCATACCAGAATGATCAATGGAGATGCTGGCAATTATAGTTCAAAACATCTGGACACCACCAGTTTAGGGGAGATTTGTTTAATGAAATAAAAATTATTAGCTGGGCAAAAGGGAGCTTGCTTGAATTTTGACTGAGCATATATAGACTGAGCATTTTATCAAGTAATAGAATCAAAACTTGAAAAATGCTGGTTACTACATAATCAAGTAAAAAGCTTGCATAGAAAAACATTGCTATTAACAGACGACATTTCAGTTCTTGCGATGGAAGAATGCTTGTGGCTACCCTTTTCTGTTGTATCCTCACTTTCAAAGCCCTCCATGGGCTGGTCCCTCCCTATCTCTCTGAACTTCTTTCTCCCTACATCCCCACTCGTTCCCTCCGTTCTGGTAGCCAAGGTCTCCTGTCCCAGCCCAGGTTTTCCACGGCCCCGTCCCGGATTCATCCCTTCTCGCTTGCTGCCCCCCACTCCTGGAACCTCCTCCCTTTACAAGTACACGTCTCTAACCAGCATCAAAGCCGAGTTAAAGACCATATTCTTTAGGGAAGCGTTCCCAGGGAGTTTGTGATTGTGACCTGGTTGTTTCTGATGCATGACTCAGTATTGGATATTTGATGTTTTAAGTTGTTTCTTATGATGTTTTTATTTGTTGTTTTAACTTTTAGATTGTACACCACAGGCAGGCTTTTTATATATTCTGGATTTTGTACAGCGCCGTGTACATTTACGGCACTTTATAAATAAAGCTAATAATAATAATAATAATAACAACATAGCATGCCATTCTCTTAAGAAGGTCTTCCAGTGCTCAGCAACAGATTTGGAAGTATGCAAAGAGTTGCAGAAGGAAGCAGATTAAGGTGCAGTAAAAAAAGAAAAAAAATGTTAGAGGAACTGCCCAAGCTTCATCCACACATCATCCTCTTCTCTTGACCTCTTAGGTCCAAAACTCACTGAAGAAATAATCTAGTTTGAGACCGCTTTAACTGCCCTGGCTCAATGTTAGGTAATCCTGGGAACTATAGTTTATTGTGGCACCGGGGCTCTCTGACAGAGAAGGCTAAATGTCTCACAAAACTACAGCTTCCAGAATTCCCTAGCACTGAGCCAGGGCAGTCAAACTGGATTATTTCTACAGTGTGTTTCGGACTTTATGTTCTAATACAGGAAGAGTCAAAATGGGACCCCAAAGTATTTGTAATATGTAATTTAAGAGAAAGTGAGTTATCTGTAAAACAACAATTATGGCCCGTACAGGGGTGCACAGAGTAAGTTAGATCAATCTAAGGGTGCTTTATATTATATTCTATACAACTCTATTTGATTGCACTTCTTTTTCTTATTTATAAAGAGCCTCAGCAAGTACAATAAGGCAGCTTCATAAGGAAACAGGTTCCTTCATTCAATATGCACAGAACATATAAATTTGCCAAACTGAGCTGACAAAGATGTAATGAACAAATTCAATCCATATGGCACACATTTGAAAATTTCACAAGTATCATCGTGATAAGCGAGCGATTCTGCCCAATACATATTTAATGTACAGAAAACACATCATCATTTTTGTGTATTTCCTGCCTGAAAGCAACTTTTTATATCAGAAATTCTTACATATAGTTCCAACTTCATTCCTGTATAATGTTGAGAGAAAAGGTAACTTGATAGGCAACTTGAAGGTACATACAAATGCACAGGAGCAGGAAGAGCATCCTAGACCTGTTAGCTTGAAAGGTACCAGCTTTACAGAAAATGATGATGGTTTTATTGCGGGCACCCAAAGAACTGCTGCTGGGGAGCCAGTATGGCGTAGTCATTTGAGCATTGAACTACAACTCTGGAGACCAGTGTTCATTTCCTAGCTTGACCATGAAACGTACTGGGTGACCTTGGGCAAGTCATAAGCTCTCAGCCTCAGGGGAAGGAAATAGCAAACTTCCTCTGAACAACTCTTGCCAAGAAAACCCTATGACAGGTTTGGTTTAAGGTCATAATAAGTAAAAAATGATTTCAAGGCACACAACAACAAACCCAGAGAACAAGGTCTGCAAAAACTGGCATCTGGACCAAATTCTGTGGTGGACTTTGCTTTTAGAAAAGTAAATTCTAAGTTTCTCTTGGTCTTCCTCCCACACCTCCCCCCCCCCCCACTTCAAACACTAGCCCTGAACTGTTGAAAGCCATCCAAATCTGGTTTTCAGAAGATGTTGGGGTGGCAGATGGAAGAGGAAAGGAAGTCCAAAAAGTTTAACTAGCAAAATAGAGGATTCAATTCTCTTTTGTATTGTTCCCTTACTACAAGGATGGGTTTTGACATACAGGATAACCACTACCTTCTGTGATGCTTATACAGTCGGCCCGGCCCTTCTTATACACAGATTCAAGCATCCACGGTTTGAAAATGTTCAAAAAAGTATAAATTTACCTTGATCTTCCATTTTTTATAAGGGACACCATTTTGCTATGTCATTATATTTAATGGACTTGAACATACACAGATTTTGTTATACACGGGGGATCTTGGAACTAAACCCCAGTGTATAACAAGGGTCCACTGTATGCCCTCAATTAGAGATTTCTCTTAATAGAGAAGAATGTGAAATCACCATTTTTAAGAGCACAAATATATAACCACCACAGAAACTAACCTCTAAGAGTCAAGAAACTTTAGATTTAAAAACCAAAATATTATGAAACCTTCATCTCATATCCATAAAATACACAGACAGAGAGAGACTTAAATAATCTCCACAGCTTCTCATGAACAATGAAACAACAGTTAATTAAAACTCTAGACTTCTCTTTAATATTACTGTCAGTACTGTATTAAACTGGTCAAGTAATCTTCAGAGAGGAAGTAAAACAATGAAAAAGACAAGGCAAGGATATTGTCTCATTCATTTGCATATATTTGGAAGTTACTTTTTGGACTGCAACTTCCTGAATCCAAGAATCAGCACAGCCACTGGCTGGAGGATTTTGACAGCTGAGTTACAGTCCAAAAAATAATGTTTACAAGCTCTATAAAAATATAGATAATTTGGGGGAGAATATGAATTTATAAAATATGACAAAACCAATATTCTCTTGATTGTTAAATATCTAGTTATCAGGATGGAACTGTGGCACAAAGGAATTCTAGAGAAGTCTTGCTGCAATATAACATTGTCATTTTAAAAGAAACGCACACTTAAAAGTTTAGATACATATACAGTGCACCCTCCCCTTACGTGGGGATGTATCACATTTTCACTGGAAAGTACTATCCTTGTAACACCAAATATTTTCAGTGTGGCAAAAGACTAGCAAAGAATATTTTATGACGTTTTTCTTTGCTTAAAGGAAACTATGTGGAACACTTCAAAAGGAGAATCTTTTTTATAAAGAGGAACATTTTTTATTTATACTCTTTTGACATCTGATGACATGGGAAAATATTTTGTATGCTTTCTTCACTGCTATATATACTAATTTCATATATGCATATATACAAACTATTACAGTGGATCCTCCGTAACAGTGGGTTGGCGATCCATGGATTTGAGTGCCCGTGGATCGCCACACCCCATATTATTATTATTATGATTATTATTGACCTTTATTTATAAAGCACTGTAAATTTACACAGCACTGTACATACAATATTTTAATTAGACGGTTCCCTGCCCTCAGGCTTACTTTCTATTATTCAATGGAGGTGCATACATGTGGACACTGTGCATAAGGAGGGCCTACTGTACTTATATTGACCAGTGGATAAGTCGGCCCAGGTTTTTTGGGTCCATTTTTGGCTAAAATTTCTAGACTTATACATGACTATATACAGTATTTGCTGTTGCTGTGTACCTTCAAATCATTTCCAACTTATATCACCCATAACGCAACCCTATCCCATCCTATATTTGAGACTCTCGGGACAACACACAATAAAATTAATTTAAAACACTTAACAAGAATAACAACAACTTTAAAAGTTTAAGAATCTGTTAAATCATTTATCACCTAAACCAGCCATTTTAAAATGAGTTTTAAAATTGTGCCCATAGCACATGGATAACTACTATTAGGCTATGAATGTCACCAGTGTCGGTTCAAATTGGGCATCAGAGAAAAGGCCATTCCACAACTGTCATGCCACGGAAAAGAAGATCTTCACCTATGTCCTTTGTCAATGCCTGCCAGTGGGACACACAGAAGGATTACTCCTGCAGATCTCAGTTCTTGGACAAGCATCTACAAAAAACAGTGCTCCATAAAAATCTAAGGTCTTGAACCATTTAGGGTTTTAAATGTTTTTATCAGCACCTTGAATTCAGACCAGAAGTGGCACTGGTAGCCAGTGGAATTCCTTTGAAAATGGTGTTATGGGGTTTTGGTATACTTTTCTAAGTCAGCACCCTTCTGAATCATTGAGGCCACTCCCACACATGGGACTCCACTGCAGTAGTCTAATCAGGAGGTTATCAGTGAATAGTTTCTGTAGCTGTTATTCCCATCCAGGAAAGGCCTTAGCTTGTAGATGGGATTTGCTATTTCCTTCCTTTGAGACTGAAAGAATGTTACTTGCTCAGGATCACCCAGTGATTTCCATGACCAAGCAGTGATTCAAGCACTGATTTTCTGAAATCCTATTCCAACATTCAAAGAATGTAAATAAATAAAATAAATAATTTTTTTATTTTTATACCGCCCTTCCATAGATAAGGGCGGTTCACAGCAAATATCAATAAAACAATTAAGAATACATAAAAACACCCCTCTCTCACTGACCCCTCCCCCCTGGTAAAAAGCCACCACAGCGGCAAGACAGTCCTCCGCAGTTCTGGGGAGCTTCTTCCCAGGTGACATGGGGGGGCAGCGGCAGAAGTAGTCCTCCACCAGCTCTCAGGCAGTCCCCGATGTTGCTGGGTCTGCCTGATGGCTCCCTCTGAGGCCGAGATGACAGTTGAAGAGGGAGGGGCCTCTTCCTTCAGGCAGTCCTCGATGTATCAATTGGGTTTCTCATAAATAGATATAGATGTACGCACACACTGACATACACACACACACACACACACACACACACTTGGAGTAAGGAATAAGCAAAGTTTACCAGAAAGCTGAGCAACACTGATGTAGGCCCTAGGCTGTTCAAAAAGTAGATGAGGAGCACTGAAGATTTAAGTAATTTGTTCTCCCAAAATAAATATGTCCAGAAACCAGATGCAAACTTCTGGACCAATGCCAAGCCTTCTCTTCTCTTTAGAAGCCCACTTACATTCTAAGGGTCCTCTTACTTACTATTGAGGAATTTGTAGCCATATGTAGTACAGTAGGCTATGGAGAGATTATAATTATTTAAAATCAATTAATCTATTTTAAAGCACAAAGTAATTGCAAGTTTTGTGCCTTCATCATTCTCTTAGCATTCATGCTAAATTTCAGCTGTCTAGTCATTATGGTCTTGAAGCTATGGTAGATGCATGCATGGATATTCAACATGTATGAGTACTCAACCTGCATACCCAACCTAAGAGGAAGGCAATGACAAACCACCTCTGGACAAATCTTGCCAAGAAACCCCTTGAATGGTTCACCATAGAGTCATCATAGGTCAGAAATAACTTGAAGGCACACAGAGCATGGTACTATGTCATCATACCAGAATTATTATGACAAGATAATAATTCTTCAGGTTTATTTAAATTCACCCCAATCCTTTTTCAAACCTTTTCCAGATCCATAACCAGGTTTGAAGATGGACTGGAATCAATCTAAATAAATCTGAACAACTTTTCTTAAAAACCCAGAATTTATAGCATATGCTATGTCAAAGGCTTGAGACAGATCTAAAACCAGCCAAA
The DNA here is from genome assembly GCF_019175285.1 of Sceloporus undulatus. Lineage (NCBI taxonomy): Eukaryota > Metazoa > Chordata > Lepidosauria > Squamata > Phrynosomatidae > Sceloporus > Sceloporus undulatus. Next base: position 3,210,177 of record NW_024802934.1, read on the forward strand.
AACATTGAAGAATCATCTAGCATTATAGGATATCAATCAACTATCCCTATCTTTGACAGTCCCACTGATAAAAGCCAGTTCAAATAGGAAACTTACCATGTTTGCAACACTCTTAATCTTGTAAATTTTTTATACATTTTATTAAAGGAATTTCTGAATCTTATAATGTGATATTCGTGTGCATGGCTAAGTGCTATTAATGCTAGATAGCATCGTGTAAATAGGCATTCCAAAACTGTTCCAGACAACCTAGGCTTTATATTTCCATCACAAATAAAATAAAATAAATAATAAAGAAAACTGAAGGTAATATGAAAGTGCTTATAGACAGCATTCCACATGAAAATCCTCTTAGGCTCTCCTTTCATAGGAGGGGCTCCTATGAATCTAAGGCACAGATGGTGTTGTAATTATCTATATTATTACAAACACAATACATTAATGCAAGGTAAAGAAGCGAAGGGTCCTTCCCAGGTGTAAATGCCTGCACTCTTGAGACTTGTGAATCTCCAAAGGCACTTTCAGATATGATGCTGAAAGCATTTTTATTTCTTCCCTGAAGTCTTTATGAAAATATAACGGGATATATTCTTTATAGCATGCTGCATCCAGATCTTTTAAGGACATGTAGGCAGTAATCATGCCCAAATACCTTACAAACATTAGATCCTGTCTGATCTTGGAAGCTAAGCAGGGTCATCCCTGGTCACTGCTTAGATGGGAGACTGCCAATGAATACCAGGTACTGTAGGCTATATTTCAGAGGAAGAAACTCACGAAATCATGTCTGCCTAAGGACACCCTATGAAATGTATGAACATGCCATAACTCAACAGGTGACTTTAAGGAACCACATTGATAACACTCTGCTCTGAAACTTTGGCCAATTTGTTCTAGGAGAAAAAAAAAGAGAGAGAATAATTTGCAAAGGAATCCTAAAAATGCATAATACTATTTTTGTGTGTGGTATGACAAATCTTTTCTGAGCAAGACAAGATTCAGCACTGCATGCCCTCTGAACACAGAAAATAAGTGAGCAGTATTTTGGCAATGGTTCTATGGGAGTGATTCCCCAAGTGGGTTGTATGACCACCCCCCTTCCAGGGGGTGATGGAAAGCTCCAGGGAGGCGGTGAAGGAAAAAAGGAGGAGGTAGGGAGAGGCGAGGGAAAAGGGATCAATAGGGTGACCTTCAGTTAAAGTATTGGTACACAAGAAAAACAACAATGGCAAAAACGAGCTTTCAAATTTGCAACCTTGCTTAAGCTTTGTGAACTTTGCTGGGACTTGACTGGCAGTTTAGAGTTGCTCCTGCTTTCGTTCATTGGACAGACTGAGAGAAGAGGTAAAAGAAGAAGCAATGTTTGAGAGTGGCACTTGAAGCTGTGTGGGGAAGACATGTCTCTGGAGGAGGGACACCCAAGGTTGATTCCTGCCTTGGAGCAACTCCTGTAATTAAATTTGCTCCTTTTCATCATCCACTCTAGCCTCCAATCCAGAGCATGTGGCCTCTATAAACCCCCTACACACACACACACACTGGATGAGCCCCTCTCTTCACTGGTAAAGAAGGATTGAGATCCTTGCTCAGCGGGGAGGAGTTTATCCCTTTGCAGCTGGTCACCTTGGGAGCAGCAACTGAGGAGCCAGCTAAAGAGCAACCAGAGGTTTCTTGCCAACAGTGGCCTTTGCTGCAAATCCATCACAGGAGAGAAGCTTCTCTATCACGGCTTGGATGCTACTCCCAGGGTGACCAAGTACAAGGAGAGTAGTAACTGAACAGCTGGCTGAGCAATGACCAATAAACCTCTCAATTGTGCTAGCCTTTGCCGCAAGGCCAGCATAGGTGAGAGGATTCTCGATCGCTGCTCAGCTGCTGCACCCAAGATGACTGAGTGCAATGGGAGCAGCAACCGAGAATGGTTGTTTTGAATCTGCAGTAGAACAGTATACTTAATATCAAGAAATACACATGGATGTGTGTGCTAGGCCCAAGAAGAAAGGAGGCAGTAGCCAAAAAAGGTTTGGGGACAACTGTTCTATGGCAGCAGATGCTTTGAAAGTAATCTCAAACTATAAATGATTCACTAGGATCACTGAATCAAACAATTTTCTAAAACCAGGCATGGGACCCATAGAGGTCAAGATATGAAGCACAACTTATTGCTCTGCTCACAAAGGAAGAAACAGAAGGATAAGGCCCCATACAGACAGGCCAAAATAAAGCTGCTTCGAATCATGTTGGAGGTATGGTGTTTCAATGATACATGCGTCCTAAGAGTCCAGAAGCCGTGCCAAAGCCACGCTCCAGTCTGCAGCACGAGAAGGAACTCCGAAACGGAGCTCCTTCTGAGGTTTGCATCCCTGGCGCAGCCTTTAGATGGCTGCGCCAGGGACACAAGGGAGAAAGGGGCTGAGCAGCCCCTTTCTCCTCCTCCCCGCCGCCACTGGGTGTCCTTGGAGCATGAAGCCCCAAGGACAACCCTTTCCAGGCCATGGGGAAGCAGCCTTTTGCCACTTCCCCCGCGCCCTGGAAAGCGGCGGATGCCGCTTGGAGGCTGCCGTTGTGGCAGCTGAGACCCCGATACAGCAGGGAAAGGGCCGCTTACAGGCCACCCCAAAGGTGCGGTCTGTAACACGCCAGAATCTATCTTAGAATCACTAGAAACAGGAATCTAGGAGATTCTGTACCAGTAGTCATAGCCTCGCCAATGCACCACTCATTATTAATTAACTATTGCTATTTACTAACACCTAGATAGCTCTCATATCCTGAAACATCATACTGATGGAGGCTTTGTGCTGCAAATTTTGAATCGGTATGAACAAAAGATATTGGTATCGCATCTTTCAATCTCTGATCAATTATTCCCACTCCAGGGCACAATAACTATTGTATCACATTACATGTTCTATATACATATGTATGTGTATGTATCCTCAAGTTGCCTATCAACATATGGAGACCCCATAAATTTCATAGGGTTTTCTTAGGCAAGGAATACTCAGGAAGTAGTTTTTCCTGTCCCTTACAGGCCATAAATGATTTCATTGGTCAGCTAACCACTTCTGACTGCATTTTTCTTCTGCTGACATCTCTCAAGCCTCTCAACTATGGTGAGATTAGGAAAACATTAACTTTTCATTGCTTTTCATGCCTCTCTATAGCTCAGAATGAGATCTGAGTTTTCCCTGTCCTCCACTGCACCCAACAAGTACAATATAGCAGTAAATTAGAATCAAATTGTAAAGAAAGATATGTTAAACATATTTTATATGCCCTTCATTTCTGTTTGAAGTTGACATAAACACAATAGATGTGTTGTGGAACAGATGGAAGACTTTGTTACCTTTGGTTTTGCTCAGTTTCTCATTTTTCAATCTTAGGTTTATTTAATAACATTTCTGCATCAGTTTATAAATGCTGCTGTTCATAAATATGTGTACATTTTAATGGATATTTGTCCCAATGTAGAAAATTGTGTATGCAGTTGGCTTAAGAGAGCCATATCTGCACACAGTTTAACAGGGGTGTCTCCATAGATCTATCCTATATAATGTGAAGTACTTAGAATTCTCTATATCACCAGACTCTCTGACAAAGAATTCCATAGTTGTCACAAAACTAGTAAATCCAGGATTCCACAGGATTACTGTATGACAAAGTTGTATCAATGGCTGTAACTGTGTAGGAACTGGCAAAACCACCTCTGAATATTCCTTACCTAAGAAAACTCTATGAAATGTATGGAGTCACCATAAGTCAACAGGGGACTTGAAGGCACACATAGAGACATAAAATAGAAGTTGTACCAGTGTAATCAAATCAGAATTAATAATACTGCAAAATTATCAGCAATGCAGATGTATAGCACAGCAAGTTGAAAGAAAGGAAATGTTAAGTCTATTTCAAGTCATGGTTGAAAATATGGAAATATGTTTTGATTTAGCAGACTGTGTTAGCTCAGAGGATTAAGGATTCCCTCCTGAACCATGTTTTACAAATTCATTCTTTTACCTTGCCATTTTGCATCTCAAAATTTTCTCTTAAAAAAAACCTGTCAGTGTTCCACTCTTACTACTGGCCAGCAAGCAAGACTTTTAGTCTTTCCTCACTAGAGAGAACATTTTGACAGCTCCCCTATTTTATGATGAAGGAGCAGCTGCTGTATTATGGGCTGTAGAATATGTAAAACTACTCATTACAAGACACAAACATACTTTCAACCTCCTACATAGCAGGATCAGAGTGGGGATGAGAAGCTCTAGCTGGTGCGATTGCTCTGTAACTTGCTTAGTATAATGTTTAACCCAGTTCTGCAAGAGGCAGGGATTACACTTGAATTCCTAGCCATGCTCCATGTAAGCAACATGTTTCACCAAATCAGTCACCTGCTGAGGGCTAGCACACTGGAACAAAATTTATGGAAAGTTACTACTTTGTTCTGCTGCAAGTTATACATACAGGCGTGTTACAGACCGCCGGATTGCGGCGGTCTGCTGCCGCCACCGCTTGCACCATCCGGGAGCCGCAGCCTTTAAATGGCGCGGCTCCCGGACGCTTCCGAGAAGGAGCACAGAAATCGCGCTCCTTCTCAGGCCCCGGAAGAGGCGCCGCAAAGCGCAAGGGGCGCATTTGCAGCGTCATTTCTGGGGTGACACGTGCGGACGCAACGCGTCCAGCACGTAAAGATGGCGCCGCCTGTGTGTATAGGGCGCTGCCATTTTTACGCCCCCATCACATGCTAGGTCCTCGGTCAACCCCTAGCACGTGACGGGGACGTATTAAAGGCCTGTCTGTAACACGCCACAGTCTACTGTACTGAACATCTTTCCCAACCTGGATGTCTACAGATATGCTGAACTACAACTTCCAACAATCCCGAGCAAGCAGAGATGAATTAAGATTATGGTATTTATAGTTCAAAAGATTTGGAGGGCACCAAGTTGTCTGCAAAAGTTATTTTCTTTTGTTCACTCTCACAAAGCTGTGGAAGGTAAAGCGTCATGTACATCAAAGGCACTATATAAATAAACAACAACAATAATAAGGCTTTTGTTGTTGTTAGCCACCCTCCAGTCGATCTCAATCCATTGCAACCCTGTGAATGAAACATCTTAAGACTTCCTGTCCTCCACTGCACAGCTCAGTTCCTGCAAACCTATACCCGTCACCTCCTTAATAGAGTCCATCCATCTACCATGCGGCCTTCCTCTCTTTCAACTTCCCTCTACCTTTCCTAGCATTATTGTTTTTTCCAAGGTAGCCTACCTTTTTAAAAACAGAATCTGGGAGAAATGGCTCAGGGAGGGTACACCATGATAAATATTGGTAGGTTACAGACAGATGTATTTGAGGAGTTTGGAATAGATTACCAACTATTTCTCATCCTTAATTGTTTAACAACAGCAACAACTTTTTTGTTCTTAACATTGGGCTGCAAAAATAAATAAATATGGGGTGGAAGCATATGTGAAACCAGGAATGAAAGCTCTGTGAAATCAGTTATTCTGTACTAAGATGTGCCCTGATATTTGAATTCTAATTATATATCTACCCCTCTATCTATGCCACTATTTTGTGCTTTTAGCTCCACTTGGTAATTATCATGGTTATAGCAAAAAGCAGAGTACATCCCACATCCTTACAGTCCACCCACTCCTGCACTACAGCAATTTTGGAGGATATTTTGCTAATTCTGCAGGTGCATTAACGTTTTGCTCTGCTACTTTTTTCACTTTTTCCATAGAAATACATAACCAGTTTACACATTTCCCTCCAAACAATGCAACAGAAGGGCAAAAAGCAAATGCAAGGCATTTATATATATGCATAAGTAGTGCACTTGCTGTAGAGGTCATTCTTAATTTTTTTTTAGGAGATTAAATTTAAACTCCAGTCACTCAGTGCACACTCCAACTATCTGTCCAATGGAGCAAACCAGAGGATGGAGTAGAGAGAATCCATCTGCTTGCCACTCCAACACTTATTTCAAGTTAATAATATCCTGATTATTACTTCACAAAAGAAAAGTCTGAAACCTTGCCAAGAAAACCCCCTTGATAGTATAGTTTCGCTTTAGGTTCGCCATAACTCAGAAATGACTTTAAGGCACACAACAACAACAACAACAACAACCAAGTGGCACCTTAAAGAGAACTCAATTTTCCTTAAAATTTTGTGAACATGTATGGGACAAACACTTGAACAGTGACAGCATACATTCATCAGATGCATCTTGAGAAATATAGCACAAAAGTAAAGAAGTAAAGTATCCCAAACTTCTTTTTGGGTCTTTGCTGAAACAGATTAACATATTTATCTTTACAGAATTTATCTGTGTGTTAAAAGTTTGGTATCTGAATTCTATGATCTATGTAGGCACATGTTCTACCCCTCCTGCTTTTGCATTCTCCTGAAAAAAAGCCAATATACTTATGTTTGAATACCAGCCATAAAATCCCATCTCCACTGCTTCGTGCAGAGAAGTCTCTAATGCTAAGTTGAAGGGAGCATCACCAACCAGATCCAATCTGTGTGAGTGCACAGATGCTGTGCTGGGGGTTCTCAGAGGGGAAGACAAAAGAACACATAAACCTTTGTTTAGCAGGCCATTTTGAGAGGTAAGAATAATTTGAGATAACACACAAAAGAATCATTATTCACACACACACACACACACACACAGAGAGAGAGAGAGAGAGAGAGAGAGAGAGAGAGAGAGAGACCCTCCCAAAAGAAGTACTTTAAATCAAATAATATGTGGGTGAAAGGAAACTGCTCAATTGTGTTTTCATAAAATCTCTTTCAAGACAAGTACTAATTCCCTGCTTCCAAGCTACAGCCAGCCTCTAACCAAACCTCTGTTGAATGAATCTCTGCGGAAGAAAACAGTTTACATTAAGTCAACAGACAGTACCTAGACTTTAGCAAACAAGCAAACCCAAATGTTGTGTTATTTCCATCCCTCCCTCAGCAGAAGTTTCTCAACCCAATCTAAGCAATCCAAAACCACCATCTCCTCATTAACAGAAAGGCACAGAGGCTGAAAAATCAAGAACCTCACAGATTGCCACATAAAAGGGAAGCAAGATTTAATGGAGGGAAAGCCACCAGTAAACCAAACCTCTCCTGGAAGACAAAACAAATCTGCCTGCTGTTGAGAACAGAAGATCAGCAGCAGGAGAGAAGGGGGCTTAAAACTGAGAGGACTCTGGGAGATTTAAAAGTTGCTGTTTTTCAAAAGATGTCTTCCCAAACTCCAAGTTTTGTTTTGTTCTTGCTCTCTTAAAAAAGGCAACCCACTCTCATACAAAGTTTAACATTCTCTATGCAAAGTGATCTTGTAGTACCTTCGACACAGACAGAAAGAAAGAAAGAAAGGCTCAAGTCTACCAAAGCTGATACTATCAGCTTCTTTCTTTAGGTTTGTCTCAAAGGTGCTGCAAGATCTCTTTGCATACTGATTTTCCAGACAAACACAGGTATGTCTTTGATTTTTATTCCCAAGGCAAAGTTTAACATTCTCTATACAAAGGGATCGTGTAGCACCTTTGAGGGAGGAAGGGAGGAAGGAAGGAAGGAAGGAAGGAAGGAAGGAAGGAAGGAAGGAGCTGGTAAGAGGATGCATCTTAGGGTCAAGTCTACCAAAGTTCGTGCTGCCAGCTTCTTTCTTTAGGTCAGGCTCAAAGATCCCTCTGCATACTGATTTTCTAGACTAACACAGCTATATGTCTTTCAGTTCACTCTCTTCAAAATGTGATGACCCATCCCAGCAGCACTGAGAAGCGCTAGCCTTCTGCCTCTGTCCTGATGGCACAACTGTTGCCAGGAAGTGGAAGGATTAAACAATTTGTTTAAATGGGAACTCGTGTGTTTCCTTCAACATCCATTTCCTCCCATATTGTTCTTGAAGTCCATTGCATCTGAGGAAGTCCACCAAACCTCATCCTACCAGCTTCTTTCTTTCAGTTAGGCTGCTTCTACACTACAGAAATAAGCCGGTTAGACACCACTTTAACTCCATGCGCTAGAATTCTGGGATTTTTGTGGTTTGTTGCGGCTCCAGACCAAAAGCTGCAGATTATTACTTCACAAAAGCAAAGTCCTGTGGCTCCTTAAAAGAGAATTCAATTTGCCTTAAGATTTTGTGAGCATATATGGGGAAAACATGCAAACAGTGGGGTCAACTGAGAATAGCACTCTGTGCCACTTGAGAAATATACCACAATAAATCTATATACAGTATAAGTTATTCCCAAGCCTCCTTTTTTGTGTCTGCTGGAACAGATGAACATCTTCTTTACAGAACTTATGCCCATGTTAAAAGTTCACTATCTGTTTTCTATGATCTAGGACTTAGATTCTAGGTGAAGCACATGTACTACTTTCCTTTTTGTTCCCCCAAAGCTTTGGTGCCACAACAAACTACAAATCCCAGAATTCCATGCCAGTTAGAAGTGGCATCAAACTGGATTATTTCTAAAGTGTGGATGCATCCTTGAAGCCTCAAAGGTGCTTTGCAAGACACACACACACTGATTTTTCCCAGACTTAACACAACTAAAAACAACACTGCAGAAACAATAATCGAGCCCTGAATTCCATGCTAGGAGATTCTGGAAAGTGTAGTTTTGTGAGACACTGAGCCTCCTCTGTCAGAGAGAGAGAGAGGGAGGGAAGGGAGGGGTCTGGTGCCACCACAAACTACAATTCCCAAGACTCCCTAGCACTGAGCCAGGACAGTTAAAGCGGTCTCAAACTGGATTATTTCTGCAGTGTGTTTTGGGACTTGTAACATCCTCTGTTTGGTTTGGTTTCCAGACTCTGCTTTCTCTCTCTTTCTCTCTAGCTGCGCCACCCACAAACACACTTTTCCTGCCCCAGAAGCAGCCATAAGGCAACCAGTCCCCTCTTAGGCTTTCTCCCCACATTGCCCCACGTTTCAGCCCCTGTTGCTGCCCTCTTGGCTGGGACAAAAGCCCCCACTCACCTCCTCCTTCTCCTGCTGCTGCTGCTGCTGCTGCTGCTGCTGCTGCCTCCCTTTGTACATCCTTCTCCTTCCTGAGCCACTCTCCAGACAGACCCACTCCCTCCCCTTAGTACTCTTGTTCCTCCTCTTCCAGGCAGGCAGCCCAAAGCCACCAGCAGTTCCCGCCCACCAGGGTCTCTCCGACACCCCTCCTGGCTAACAATGGTTCCTTCCCTCAGGGATAGAGTTTAGGGAGGAGGGCAGGACCAAAGAGAAAGGCGGGAGGAGGGTAGAAGAAAGAAAGAAAGAAAGAAAGAAAGAAAGAGTTGATTGTTGTGTGCCTTTGCGACCTATGGAGACCCCTATCACTGTGTTTTCTTGGCAAGATTTCTTCAGCCATGGTTCTTCATCCTCTGAGGCTGAGAGAGTGTGACTTGCCCATGGACACCCAAGTGGGTTTACATGGCCAAGCAGGGATTCAAACCCTGGTCTCCAGATAGGCAAATCTATCATGGGGTTTTCCTTTGCAAGTTTATTCAGAGGGAATTGGTCAAAGCCATCCTCTGAGGCTGAGAGAGTGTGCCCATGGCCACCCAAGTGGAGTTTCATGGCCGAGCCGGGATTCGAACCCTGGTCTCCAGATAGGCAAATCTATCACCAAGGGGGACGGGGGTTCTTTGCAAGTTACTTCAGATGGGCTTTGCCATGGCCATCCTCTGACACTGAGAGAGTGTGACTTGCCCAAGCTCACCCAGTGGCTTTATATCATGGCCCAGTTGGGAACTGAATCCTGGCCTCCAGAGTGGAAGAAATTGAAATAAAGAGTTCCTCTGCCTTGGATCAAGCATTGTTCAGAATGAGTTCCTCTGCCTTGGGATCAAGCATTGTTCAGCCAAGAAGTGAGAAGACAAGGCATGGGAATGGCAACTATGAAAGAACTAGATAAGATCCTAAAGCTCAAAGATATACAGTGGAACACTAAAGTTAGTATTGTCCAAGCCGTTGTATTCCCCATCACCTTGTATGGATGAGTGAGCTGGACAGTGAAGAAAGCCAACAAAAAGAAAATCAACTCATTTGAGTGAGGTGCTAAAGAAGAGTGCTGAGGATACTGTGGACAGCCAAAAAGGCAAAACAAATGGGTCCTTGAATAGATCAAACCAGAACTCTCCCTGGAAGCCAAGATGACAAAGCTGAGGCATATCCTCCAATCCTGAGACCTTGCTATTTCCCAACAGAACAGCACACAGATTAACATGTAAATCACTTCGGAGTTTATCATATGGAGGAAAATTGGAAGTTTAAATGGGGTTTATCCCATAAAAATCACGCTATTAAATTGCAATTAAGATTTTCACACACAGCGGTCATTATCTTGGCTTCCAGGGAGAATAACCAGGCAATAACCATCAACAAATCATACTTTGGCCACATCATTAAAAGGCACGACTCTCGCGAAAAGACACTAAGGCCAGGAAAGGTGGAGGGAAGTAGAAAAAGAGGAAAACTACACACCAGATAGTTTGACTCAATTGGAGAGGTTGCAAGGATGGATTTACAGAACCAGTGAAGGATTGGAGGTCTTGGATATGTGTCATCCACAGGGTCGCCATGGGTCAGACCCAACTTGAGGGCAGCAACAACAACAACTCCAGAGTGGTAGTCCAGCACTCAAACCACTATGCCTCACTTGTTCTAAGTCTGAGACTACTGAGGGTGAATGGGTTAATAGGCAACCAGTGTGCAGGCTAAAGTCTTGGCTGGCTATGAAAAACTCCTTCCCAGAGCTGCTCCCACTGACATCATGCAGTTCTTCCTTCCTCACCCCAGCAATGAACCCAGAGGGCTTGTAGGAGCTGGAGAAATTTCAGGTTGAGAAATCCCTCTTGTTAAACTTTGCACTGATTTTCTGGCCAAGGGCAGAGGCTGCTGTCGGAGAACAACAAATAAGTTATTCAGCGTGAGTCAGCTTCCTATCTGTGATATCAGCAAAAACAGGGCTAAGCATTTTAAAGAAGGGTGACAGGCAGTAGGGGGAAAAAACTTAACCAAAGAAGGAAAGCTTTTCCTCCAAAGTCCAGGGTGATCAGATGTCCGAACTGCAAAGGAGGACAGAGCACCCCAAAATGTAGGATGTTACCAAATGAAAGATAGAAACACTCATGGAAATGGAAATTCATGCTTCATAGTCATGCTCAAAAGGAAGGATATTTTGGAATTGGTCTTGGATAGAAGGCTGAAATATCGGATATGTGCTGGAAAAGGAGAATCTGTGCTCATTTCAAATCGGTCTCCTGTCCAAAGCTAGGACTCCAGTAGAAAAAAAAGAAATTAACTCAAGATGGAAAGATTTCCCTCCATGGTCTAGGGTGACCAGATGTCCAAGCTACAAAGGAGAACAAGACACCTCAAACTGTAAGACGTTCCAGGAAAATGTAGGATGCTACCAAATAAAAGCTAAAACCACTCATAGAAATGTAAATTCATGCTTGTTAGTCATGCTCAAAAGGGAGGACATTTTGGAATTCCTCCTGGACAGAGGGTTGAAACAGAGGAAATGTCATGGAAAAAGAGGGCATCTGGTCACTCCACCTCAGTCTCCACTAGAAAAAATTGTAACCTAAGAAGGAAAGATTTCCCTCCTCGTTCCAGGGTGACCAGATGTCCTAGCTGTAAAGGAGGACAAAGTGCCGCAAAATGTAGGACACCTTTCCTTAGTCTCCTGTCCAAAGTTGGGATTCCATTAGAAAAATCTTAACCTGACATGAAAAGCCTTCCTTCCTTCATCTGGAGTCCAAACCTGGGACTCCAGTCAAACAGGAAAAGGATGCCTGCAAGTTCCACTCTCTCAGAAATCCAGCTGTATTTATTTTCTCCACAGAGAGAGAGAGAGACTAAAGGATATTGTAGAGAAGTATACAATTTAGTATACATGTTGGGTCTCCTTAGAGGAAGGCACCTACATCTCAGGAGGCCAGCCCTTCAATAGCACTTATTTAAGGGGAGGGGGGAAGGTTGGCGGACGTTCATCTCCTTGAAGTCCTCGCTCTCTAAGAAATCACAAGAGGCCCAGGTCAAATCCTTTGCTGAATTAACAAGACACATACAATTAGAACAGGCTGGCTTTGTGATAACTATGTGTGGCCTTACACAGGAAACTCCTGAGGGCTGTTTCTCCCGGATGATTTTTATTATTCATCTGGTCCTCACACCAGCATGCTTTCCTCTGGGCCTGCAACAAAATTCTCCAAGAACACAACAAAATGCTGACAAAATTCAATAATTTCAACAGTTAATAATAAGTTGCTGCAGTTGATCCCCTTCATACAAGCTGGGCGAATGTCTTACAAAATTGCCTGATCTAAATAGAATTTTCTCTTAAATATATAACATGGGGGGGGGATCCTTTTTTTATTTACATTTCCCAGAGTTGGGGTTTCTGGGAGCTGTAATTTGTTTGTTTGTTGGATTTATATCCCGCCTTTCTCCCAAAATGGTAGTTGAAAAAGTAACTTACTAGGTTCTGTTTAATTAGCCTGGAATGTATCCCTTAGAAATGGAATGATTTTAATGCAGATATTCTTTGTGTCCAGGTGAGGTTTTCTGTGAAATCACTCCAGATGTTTATTACCTGGCAAGGACAAGATAGAACTTGTCATGGTCTGTTGTTCTATCTTAGGAGGTCACTTGGTGTCCTTGCCTGACAGCAAAAATTTCCTATCATTATACAAATACACTGTATGCATTTTGAGAGTTGTCTTCAGATACAGCTATGGTGAGGTCACAATCATGTTTATTTATTTATCATGGAAAGAGGGATAAGTTGTAGCCCAAGTCAGATCCCTCTGCAACAAGTGTGTATCTCTTGTACCTTTTTTGAGGCATTTTGTGCAGATGAGATGTTACATTGATACAACTCTACATAAAAATCAGCCATCATTTGCACAAGAATGGATGGGACTTGCTAACATTGAAATCTCTGCCAGCCCCATCAGCTTCCATATGGTATATGGAATGGAAGGACACACAATCTTACCCTTTGGCTCAGGCAGCGTAATGTTTTGGACCAGCCCTGTGTGCTGAGAGCTAGAAAATTCTACTTTGCCAAGTATGGCATCTTATTTGTCTTGTCCCGCCTTTTTCTCCTATTTTCTTTTCTGTGTTACACAGAAATGCCTGTCACACAGTGACACTATGCTTAATGTTTCTCATTAGCCATCCAGTGTGTAAGTAAATGCAAAATGCACTGTAAATGTAAGTGCTAACTATAGGGAAATCTTCCCCCCCTCCTCACTTTTGCTTTTGGATAAGTGACATGTAATTTATTTCTAATTCATAATTACTAAGTTTTAATTCAAAATGCAGTTTATGTAGAAAGGAACAATAATAAAGTGAAACATAACGCTTAAAACCAGTCATGAAATTCCTAATGTCTAGACTCTAGACTGAACCATAAGAGTCAAAAGAACCCCAGTCATCATAATATTTATTGTAATTATATAAATAGGACGATGAAGATCCCTGACATGGAATGTAATTGGCAAAGCCCAAATACCTTGGTTTGTTTTAAGAATTTCTCAAATGTCTTGCAATTTAATATTCATATGAATAAAATGTAATACATTCTTTAAAAAAAACACTCTTGTATGCATGATTGCGCTTGCTGTTGCTCAATAATAAGAAATGCTTTGTTTTGTCTTTTTCTTTACTACTTTGTCTCATTTTTCAAAAATAAAATCCTTTGAAAAAGTTAATGAATTCTTGGCTGTGACGCAAACCCTGAAGAATAAGCAGCTAGCAAGTCCTTACAGTGTCAGTGTTCTGTGAAGCAACCATGATGGAATTTACCCAGACTTCATAACAATGAATGCAAAAGATTTTATTCAGTATAAATGTCAGTTTTATAGTCATATGTGTATATTTGGATCTCTTCAGCAGGCTTTTCCTGAATAACAGTACCCGGCCACAGAATGACTGCCCCTCACATCATGTATTAGCCCACCAATCTGTCCTCGTATTTTTTTTGTGTGTGTGTGTTTTTAATATATATTTTACTTGTAACATGTTTAATCCTGTTTTAAGGGGGGGAATTTGGGATATAATGTTGTGAATGTGGATATTTTAATATGTTGTGTGAGCCGCTTTGATTGTCTCGCCACAGAAAAGTGGGATAAAAATAAAAGTTTTGTTTTATTATTTATTTAAGGTGAGTCTTCTCCTATTTATTTATTTATTTTATTTTATTTCTATCCTGCTTTTCTCCTGAATAGCATTCAAAGCGGCTTACAATATAAATTAAAACAGAACATCTGAAACAATATGGAGTGCAATTAAAAAAAGCATTACATTATTAATCCAATTAAAGCATTACTTTTAGTGTATTAACACTTAATTAAAACATTTAAAATAAATAATGAATACTTAAAACACTACACCTGATTGTATATCACTCTACCTTGGCCAGATAAGGCTGAAGCCCTGTTTAAATACACACATAACTAATGTGTATGTGTATATTACATGTCTATGATCCACAAAATAGTTATACCTTTACTGGCTGAACAAAATGCACAAAATATATGATGCAAGCTTTCGAAACTCCACTGGCTTCTTCATCAGGCAAAGGTGTTAAAAATCATACAGTATGTGTGTGTGTGTGTGTGTGTGTGTGTGTGAGCGAGCCCCCGCATAAGGCAAATTCTGCCTATGCTCGAGCCCCATTATAGTGAATGGGGCTCGTGCGTATGGCGGCGTGGTGTGTATGTGGAGTGGCCACAAGCGCTTTTCAGAGTACAGTATTGCAAGCACTACTTCTGTGTAAACCAGAAGCCACATATGCGCGCCCGTGTATGGAGTGGGCGCGCTGTATATATGTCACAGGACTCCATTTTGTCAAGATGTTGGGGTTTTTGTGTGTGTGTGTGTTGTTCTGTATTGAGATGGTGTGGAGGGATATCTATGCAGGCAATGCATTTCAGAGTCCAGCAGATAAAATCTGAATTCCTTTAGCAATACTAAAAGATGCTTCACACCTTCAAATTCAGATTTTATCTCCTGGACTCTGAATGCTTTGTTCCCAGTGCCACATGGCCAGAAGAAGGAGGGGCTGGCTTGCATAGATATCTCTCCACACCATCTCAACACAGGACAGCACAACAACTCCATCTTGACAAAATGCAAGCCTGTGACTAACATCATCATTGTTTAAAAAGTTTTCTCCTGCATGATTTTTAACACCTTTGCCTGATGAAGATGCCAGTGGAGCTTCAAAAGCTTGCATCATGTATTTTGTGCATTTTGGGTTGGTAGAATAAAGGCTTCACTGTTTTGTTGATTTTGGGAGTTACTGTACTTGACCTATAAAACCCAATATGCCTTGGTCCAGGTTATTTGAAGGATTGTATCCCCTTTACGAGCCAACTGGAATCTTGAGATCATCTGGAGAGGCCCTTCTGTCTGTCCCACCACCACTTTCAGGCCCGTTTGGTGGGAAGAAGAGAGAGGACCTTCTCAGTGGATGCTCCCATCTTTTCGAACTCCTGCACTAGAGAGGTGCTATCCTTTTGCCAGCAAATAAAGTCATTCTTGTGGTGTCAGGTCTTTTCAAGACGATAAGGGCTGGGATTTAAATGTTGTGCGATTTAAATTTTAAAGTTTGCATTTTTAACATGTTACATTGTAATCCATAACAGTTTTAACTTTTTTAATTGTTTAATTGTTTTTTTAATTTTATAATTTCTACATTTTAATGTTGTTCTGCTGTTTTTAAACTGTATTGTTTTGAATTTGCTGTTAGCCACCTTGAGTCCCTATGTTGGGAGAAAGGTGGGATATAAGAAAACAAAACAAATAAATAAATAATACTTTGTTATATGACCAACATAGCTACTCCTGATTATATGTGTGTGTGTGGGGCGGGGGGGACATGCACATTTCACAACAATATATTTTTGCTGGGGAAAAATCTATTCACCTCATACTGTCCTCTCCCTCCCCAACAACTCTGAGGAATACAGAATAGCTCAGAATAAACAAGACTATCTGAAGAGGATGACAGATAATGTCATTGTTCTGCTAATCAAAAAGTCCAAGTGCTTCAGCCCAGCAACCACTGACTTTGCTATACCATCGGTCTTTTAGCTATTCCACTGTAATTTCAAAAATGATAGATAAATGATGGTGGGGGGACACCTTCTGTGCATGTGTGTGCACTTATATTCTTCAGTATAAAGAGCTGGGTGCGGGAGAAAGAGGTTTTAGTACGATAAAAGGAATTCCTATAATGAAGTCCTCCCATCTATTCTTGCTGAATTACCCCCACAGATAGCGTATCCATTAACTTAAAACTGATTAAGAAGGCTGTTGCATAAGCAACAATGCAGTCATAACAAACCAGTTAGTGTTTGCATTGCTAAAGGATTTATTTATGTATTTAATGTCTTCCATTTATTTCAGAGCTTTCTGCAAATACAATTATCTTTAATGGGCCAGAGTCCTGATTAATTTAAATGACTGACTGATCCTTAACTTGTTTACTCAGCAGTAAGTTCCACTTTTTTAGGTAGGGGTTACTTTCTAGTAAGTAAGATTAAGGTTGAAGCTGGGATTTCAACTAAGCTTCATTAGAATACACGGCATCCATTTTTAAAAGCAGGTATATTTGACATAGTTTTATATTTATTTAGTTAATTGGCACCAAGCAGTGAAGGAGTAGTAAATGGTATTACAGTGTACATAAGCTCAAACTTAGGCCTCATTCCCACTTATCTCTTGATTCGCTTCCTGCACCGCTTCGTGAAACCAGTTCAGCAAACAGCGTAGTTCCACTATGTTTGCGCCGGTTTCAAGAATCGGTGCAGGAAGTGACAGCCACGGCTTCCCTGCCATGTCTCCCTCCATCTTTCCTGGCCATGCTGGGTGCAGAAGAGAGGCCAGGGTGGAAGGAGAGAGGCAGGCCAGGAGGACTGAGGCACGCCGGAGCGGAAGGAGAGAGTCAGGCTGGGGGAATGGAGGACTGAGAGCAGAGCATGGAGGTATGGCCGGGAAAGCTGCTGCCAGTGGGAACCATGGCAGATTCGAATCCGATTCGATTCTGCCATGGTTCCCACTTGGGCTGAATCGATTTATTTCCAAATAAATTGATTCAGCCCAAAAAACACCCCATTTTACCAGCGTCTTTTTGATGCAGGTTAAATGGGTAAAAAATGGGTAAAATCCATGCCCCCCCTTTCCAAATCGCTTCAGGGATTCGAATTAAGTGGGAACCATCGTGGTTTACAACAAATTGAGATCTGGTTTAAAACATAGTGCGAACAACCCTTTAGAATACACTGTATCATAAAGCATTGTTTCAAATGTTTTTGTGAGAGCTCTTCTTTATCTTTGACTGCTTTGCTATCCTCCCCCCCCCCACTTTCCTTCCCCAAAGAGCAAACCTGAGTTGTGTTTTTAATAATTTATTTAGTAGTGTCTTTAAGAAAAAAAATCTCTGTGTGTTGATTATGTTATTAAATATCTCTTGTCTGTTATTATGAAAATGCGCAGGAAGATGTTTTGAGTAAGGTGGGCGTATATAGTAATAAATCTAAGTCTGGCTGTCTGCTTGCCTTGAGGTTTTCTTTTTCATTAGAACAGGAATTTGAGCTGATGTAAACAAGAAGGAAGTGCTGTCAATATTGACTATTTAGTTTTTCCAAGTGGGCAGAGACTGTTCCACAGACACAAAAATATATTTCCTGTGTGTTAAATTCAATATATAAACTATTCTAGGTAACAAAATTGCTTTATACAAGGATTTAGGGCATAAGAAAACATCCTTAAAGGCACACCAAAACTAGCCCACTCAAAACCATATGGGAGTAAAAGAATGATTAGTGAAACCATATTTAGTGTGCTACTCTATTCATTAGATCAGGGGTGAGCAACTGTAGGGGGCTAAGGGGCTGCATTAACCCCCTATAATCCCTGCAAACCTTGGAGGGATCTGCAAACCCCTGTACCCCTGCAAAAATAAATGGGGGCCTGGGGAGATATTCGCCATGTTTTAGGCCCCCTGGGATATGGTAGGTGCAGAAAATGCCTATTTTCAACCACAGGGAGTGGAAGTCATTACCTATTTATTTTAAAATGCTCTTTGGAGCCTAAAATGTAGTGGAGTGAAATAACACTAATATAATTTTAAAAAAAACACCACCTTCTCCCTCTCTGCAAAAGGTATTTGGGGGCAATTTTTTTGACCGGGGGGGAGGGCTAGTAAAGTACACCAGGAGTACTGCATGATGCCCATAGGCCACAGGTGGCCCACCCCTCCAACTAGTGATTGGAGAAACCCATGTTTTTCTCCTCGTTAATTGAGAGCTTGAGGAGAACTTTTAAAGAAAAAATATTCGTTCCAGAAATGCCCCTTTCAAAGGGTGATTTCTTCTCTTCCTTCCAGCAGCCAGCGAAATATTTTTCACAGATTTCTCTGAATGACAATAAAAGACAAGGCGAATAATTACGCTAATTACTTTGCATTTCAAACTCAATTACCATCTCAAAAGGAAGTTTGGCAGAGGTTTAAACAACATTCCTATGCTTAAAAACCCTGAAGGCACACACACAAAAGGGGGGGGGAGCCCAGTCTCAAAAAATAAACTGTGAAGCCCCAACAAGAAATGCTAAGAGTTGAGGGGACTCAAGGACCATCCAGTCCAACCCTTTCTGCTATGAAGTAATACATAGGAATACATGGCATACTGGAGGGCATGTAGTCTGACCCCTGTTCAACATCAGGATGACACGAAGATGGGACAAACTGAGGGTTTTCTTGGCATAAAGAGGAGTTTTGCCATGGGATGCCCCTGAAGCTGCGATAGTGTGACCCTCACAGATGAGAAGGGGAGGGGTCAGGTGCCACGTGGCAATGCTCTTCTGCCAAGCAGGAATCCTCAATTAGGAGCAGAGTAGGGTGTGATGGCAAGAATTCTGCCATGAATAAAACCTACCATGAAGGAATACTTAGGAGATGAAGTTGAAGCTGAGAGGATGTGACTTGCCCAAGGTCAGCCAGTGAATTTCTAGGGTGAACTGGGAGGCTAGAGTCCTGATCCCAGCTCAGCCATGTAAATCCACAGGATGACATTGGGTAAGTCACACTCTCTCACTCATGGATATTCTGCACTCTCCTTGCCAATTATTATTGCATCACCATGGGAGAGGTGCAGAGTTGGAGTTGAAGCTGAGAGTAAGTGAAATAATAATAATAATAATTTATGCCCAGCTCTTCAGCCAAAAGGCTATCAGAGCAGCTTACAAGACCTTTCCTGGCCTGGTAAGTTTTGAGACTTGAATTTCTTCTCTTCTGTAAGAATTTGAATGTCAGAGCATGGCATAAAGGGTAGAAGGCCTCACCTTTTGTTCTCTTTTGTTTTTCAAACCAAAGCTGCCTGCGCAAAGTTGGAGTGAGAATCACCCTAACAAAAAAAATAGCCTCCAGGATGAATGGTAGCTTTTCTTACACAAAATATGCAAATGCTGGCCATCCGAGAGTCAGCTGAAAGTTTTGTCTCTCCCCCTCATTTCGAAATGGCTAACAATCAGAATTCTTACTCACTGATAGAGAACTGCTCAGAATTTTTCTCTCTAAAATGTTATCGAAATTGTCGAATTAGGCATATTTCTCCTAATTTTCGAATTTTGGAGAATATTCTTTACATCCCTACCTCCAACAGATGAAGAACTATGACTATAGGATTTAATAGTAGAACTTGAGATTTGGTGTGATGTCAACTAGACTCCTTCATAAGTGCTTTCATCAAGTATGTCACCAGCTTCCTAGCAAAAACATTGATGTGTCTTCATACTGTGTCAAGTCTTGGTCTATCTTACACGCTATTGTCTGTACTGAATAGTGGCAGTTCTCCAAGATTTCAGATGGGGATAGGGGTTGTTCCCAGCCATACCTGGAAATACTGCAGATTGAACAAAGGATGTTCTGCATGCAAAACATGAGCTCTACTACCAAGTTATGGTCCTTTTCCACTTGATATATATCATGCTGAAATAATGCAATCTCTGTCAGTAGAACTGTTATTTCTACATGGTGGAGGTTCAAGGGGGATGTGAGGAGGCACAGAGGAGCACATTTAAGCCAAATTTCATTCAGACTGCAACCACACTCCCATTAAAAGCTGCACTTTTCACCTGGGATTGTAACAAGATATTTCTTCTACATTAATTTGTCCCATTCTTTCTTTTATATAAACATTCTAAAACAGAGAACCATAATTAACAATGCAATATAAATGCTGTGTATTTATGTGAAGACTTTATTAGCAAGAAGCAGACCCTAGGGATAGCAGCCCACCTCATATAATATGAGTGTAATGTCATTTCTATGTTTAGGCCTGTGCACTTGGAAACATTCAGTGCTAGATAAACCTCTTTGACAGAAGTGTTTCAGAAAGCAGTTTTCAGTAGTAGCATTTTCCCCCACTGCCAGAATTCACTTCAGCTTCACCAGTCCCTCC
This sequence comes from Sceloporus undulatus, assembly GCF_019175285.1. Lineage (NCBI taxonomy): Eukaryota > Metazoa > Chordata > Lepidosauria > Squamata > Phrynosomatidae > Sceloporus > Sceloporus undulatus. The sequence continues at coordinate 3,230,658 of NW_024802934.1, forward strand.
TGGGAAAGTGCTCATTTCTGTTTTGTTTGTTTTGCTCATTTCTGTGTTTTTTAAAATAGCCTTCACTGTTTTTTAGAAGAGAATTGTGCTCTCTGGAAAAGTCATTCTCCAAACTTTGGGGAAAAATGGGACACTTACAGCTTGAGAACAATACTTTCTTCCTGTAAGCTGCATGAGTCCCATCTTACTCATGTGGTCCTGCAGGTATTCTGGACTGCAACTCATATAGCCAGTGGTAACTCACAAAGGGGTTTATCACATGGGAGGCTAAGTGCCCTAATCCTGTGCAGAAACAGGATTTAAATTCCAGAAAAATCCCGCAAAAGTGGGATCGTTTTCAGATACGTCAAGGGCATTGAGCATTAATCTGGCATTAACCTGCACAGAAAGTGGACAAAATAGGCCCCATTTTACTTTTGGGAAAAGTAAAAAGCAGCCGATTTTGTCTACTTTCTGTGTGGGTTAATGCCAGATTAATGCTCAATGCCCCCAATGTCATATGAAAATGATCCCACCTTTGCTGTATTTCTCCACTTTCTGTGCAGGATGCCCCTAATGTTGTCTGAAAACAATCCCATTTTTGCTGGATTTGTCCACTTTTTGTGCAAGATGCCCCCCACATTGTCTGAAAAAGATCCCATTTTTGCAGGATTTTACTGATTTAAATTCCATTTCTGCAAGGGGTAAACTCCGTGTTTTAAACTCCATAGCTGATTACAATTCAACATCTGAAGAGCCACATATTCCCAATTACTAAAGTAAAGAGAAACAGGGGGTTGTTTAATGTTTTGTTATGAACTCTTACTGTTTTACCTACTTGATTTCTGTTATTCTGTTATTATTAAATTTAAGTAGTTACATTAATTAAGCAAGTTCTGGTCCTCTTACAGAATGCTAAAAACAAACAAAATTTTCCACTGGATACAATATTGGCATTGATTGACCAAGTAATGCTACTATAAAACCTTACTTACATAAAAACTACAGCTAGATATCCTTCAGTAACTTTATCCTCTCTTTCCATGCTGATATTACTTTTTTGCAACTTTGCCCTTTTATTTTAATCAAAATGATAATAAAAAATCTGATACAGAAGATCAAATCTGAGTTTTCTGCTGCAAGTCAAGTTCAAGTCTCCCAATTTTGGGAGTCTTTTCATTGTATTCCTCAAAAGAGTAATTCACACCAAATATATTAATGGATGAAGAGGAGGTCTGTGGGGAGAAATGAATCAAATGGGTTTTTGTTTCTGGCTTCCAGGAATTTATATCTATTTATTGCAAGGGATGAGGGAATAATTTAAAAGTGCTTTGCAATATAGCTTTGTCAACAAAATAAAAGATTGTCAGTAATGAAGAAACAACTCCTGGTTTCAGTCTTCTAGATGTATTCACTGAAGTCTAGGAGACTTTTGAATAATTATACACCAGGCTATGATCCAAATGTAGGGTTGCCATAGCGCCGGACCTCAAAACCGGGGAAAATGTAGGACAAAATTTTCAAATGTAGGACACACAAAAATGTGTCCTACATTTGAAAATTCTGTCCTACATTTTCCCTGGCGATCGCGGCGGGGAGCGGAGGCCAAGCGGCGAGGGAAAGCCTCCACATGTTTAGACTGGATAGTTGCACTAAATTTATCTAATCTGACCCAAATGTGTAGAACAGCAATGGGACTTGGAAGGTTGGAACACCATTTTTAGCTCCACCCAAACCACACTGGGCCACAAAACCACTATGTCCTGGATCCAAAAGTGTAGTTTTGATAACTTCTGGGTTTGAGGCGAGGGATACTGGCAACTTTTAGTTTTAGTTTGGGTGAATCCCTAATTTTTTATGCAAAAATTGAGAAACAAGGATTTGGGGGGAAATATTGATCTGGAGGAGCCCCAAGGATTCCACAAGTCCCTCAAACGGCCCTTCAACTGAATAGTTCTCACATGTGTATTGAGCAAAGTGAAAATCTGTGCCCTCTCCTTCAACCTGGGGTATCTTAGGTACATTCAACACAACAAATCTGAGTGATTTATATAATCATTAGAGTGTATTTATTCAAATGTGGATGTGTGGGGCCACTGGATGTGGGGCAAGCATGCTGAGTAAGCAGGGATGGCTTTACACAGAGAACACATAAATATTTAATACAGTACATATTTATCTACAGATTTACAATAGACATTGATGCAGAGAGTTAAACCTTTTAAAATCAATGTAAATGTGGATGTTTTCCTGCGATTCTTCACTTTTAGAAAAACCACAGTTTTATTCTATGACACATTTTAATCAGCCTTTTCCCACCTGTTTGTGAGATAACATATGGTTTGAATCACATCATCCTGTAGCCAAGATTCTTATATACTGATGTAAAAAAGAGAAAATAGCACATATGTCTTAAATTAAACGCTAGTTTTAAATAAGTAGAACAGTAATGCACATTGCTGGGTTTTTTTTCTTTCAGTGTTTCAGTCCAAGGAGATTAAGAGCCTTTCCACATAATCAGTTTTATAGCGTAATAAGTGAACATTTGTTTCTCATTTATTGTACATATTCTCCACATCTGTCTTCAGAGTTGCACTTCTGTTGTGGGTCATTTTCCAAGCACATAAAGAGAAATGGACATGAGAAAGAAAGAGTTTGGTTAAATCCTTCTAAAACATGAAACTCACTCTGTAACCTTGGGTCAGCCACTCTCTTTCAGCCTTATTACCTCTTAGACTTGTAAGAATGAAGTGCCATGTACACCATCTTGAGCTCCTTGGAGATAGTAATGAAGAGAAATATAACAAACAAATAATATGATTATGCATGTATCACAGCAACTGCTACCACTTCAGTTGTATATAAGTAATTCCACTATGGTCAGTGGGATATGCTCTCAGGTAAATGGCCATAGGATTATAGACTTGTTAAACATTTTTGTGATATAATTTAGGATGAATAACACAACTCTTTGCTGTGTGTGCAACCAGGATGTAATCCGCTTTGTAGAAATTATTGTTTTAACCCTTAGATATGATTGTACAATCCTTACTCATTTGTGTCAACAAGACAATATACTAGAAAGTATCCTGACACATTGTTTCACCTAACTAAATACACTGACAGAGATCTGTGTAGTGTAAATCTCAGTTATGCATTGATTTATGCTACACAGTCTTTGTATTGAATGCCCACATTGCACAAATGAATGTACAGCTAAATGTACTAATTAATGTGGATGTGCCTTCATAAGTATAGCTGTATGCACAATGTGACTAAACCACAACTCTGTTTCTACAGACCTCAACTGAATATAGATGTTTCCCATTGAACAAAAGTGTCCAAGTGTTCCCACAGAGGAGCTGACACACATGTGAGACACCAACTATATTCTGCCCATAATTTAAAACACATCAGTAAATAAAATACAACCATCCAGTAAAATGACACTTTGCCTGACAGTGGCCATTTGCCAAAAGCTGCCCAAAATGTCTTTTTCTTTCACTGTATTTTGTTCCTCCCCAGTCACATATATATTTGTCTGGATAACAATAATGCATTTCATGGAGCAGAGTCTACATTAAACTTGGAGTTTATGACAAATTTGTTAGTTTCAAAGAAAGTTACCCAGGCTTTTCCTTTTGCTGTTAATGCAGCAACTCCCTGGAAACTATATAAATTTAAACATGTTGCTAATAACCACAAAGGCATGTGCACCCCACCCATAATCATTTACAATCTGAGCAGAATATTGACAGGGAAGTGTCTTTAAGCGGTTATTGATCAATACAAAATTAGTACCATTTAATCTTTCAAGTCTCTGCTTCCAGCTTGCCTTTGATTGGACTGGATTATCACATTCCAGTAAAATGTTAATCAGATATTGGACAAATGTGTGTGTGTGTGTGTTTCAAAAGAAATCTCTTCTGGGGATAGTGTCTTTTGAAACTGCAGTTGCTTTGCTGAAACTTTAAATGACCTCTTGTGGGTAGGAAGGGAATCTTGGGTAGATTTATTTAGTTTGGCAAAAAGACCTCTGATCTGATGGAGGAAACTGCAGGGTAGCACATCTAGGAGAAGCAACACGTGGTGCTCCATTTTGAAGATCTTTTTGTTACTAGTAAAGTCATATTTAGGACTTCTGTAAAAAGACCTACAGTTGCAATTGTTTATGTACTAAGTAAAAGTAGATGCTCTCTGCTTCACTCCTCACTTTTACATTTTGTGGTTGCTTATCTCAATTTAAAAATTCTGAAGAGACACATCCTAGGGCACCTTGTGTATATTCTATTCCAGAAAACTTATCGAGGGCTAGCAGTGTTTATTTCTCCTGTCTGTGCATCCTGCTGGTTGTACTGGTTTGTGGTGGCAGCGCTCCAAGTACTATCACTCCCACAATGCCCCAAAGCATTTCTAGATCAGTGGCATCATGGACAGAGTTCTTCTCAGAGTCATAGTAAGAGGGGAGGGAATTAAGGATAGTCATGACAGGCATCTGTAGCGAAACTTACATAGAGTTCTAGAGCCCCAGCCAAGGATGTCTATACTGATAGCAGCCCTGGACTCAGTCTGACTTAACATTTAACTTTTTCTACACTTTTGGTTGTGACATGGATGACCCATATGTGAGTAGTTTTATGAGAGCCAGCAGTATAGCCACTTTCTTTGAGAAAGAGCAATTGAATGAATGTGTGCAGTGCAGTGAGGTAACAGAAAGGTCAATTGCTGTATGGGTTCTCGTCCACATGTCTTCAATGTGTATACAGGCAGAGGCATGTTGCAAATGTATGATGCATCACCTCCACACTATAAACACTTGTTCAGAAAGAAGAAGCATAGAATCTGAAGATCTCTTTACCATACAGTCTAATCTGAACAAACAGATGTCTCATACCAATCAGATTGCTATCTTTTTGAAGACCAGAAAAATGGAGAATAAGTGAAAGCACCACCTCACTTGCAAAAGAAAGTTAATTTGAGAACTTTTATTGGGAGATGGAGAGACGTGAATCGTTTGTACTTGTGTATCAAAAGATAGTGTGTTTCCAAGCTGGTCATTAAAATGACAGCCCCACTCTTTCAAAAGGTTTGTGAAGCTAAGAACATTTACTTCATATAAATGGATCTACATATGAAAACATCACCATTAAAATGTATCTATTTAACATTTTTTATTGGTCTGAAGTACTACAAACAACAAAAACACAAATGTTGGCAAGATACATTCCTGGGCCACAGTGGAGACAACCTTTCAGTGACCTAGTTGGCATGACAAATCCTAGAGTTTCTGAAATTTGGAACACACATTTGGCAAGCATACTGGAGTTTTTCCACTTAAAACAAAGGCAGAAGTTTGCTTCAAGGCTATTGCCAAGGCACTTTTTGTATGTATCAAGCAGTTGCCATGCCATAAAATATATTCTCCTGCACTGAGAAGTGTTGCCTGAAGGCTGCATGTCTGTGGCCCAAAACCACATATTTGTGGCTCCCCAAAGACCCCATCCCCAAATTAATTTTTCCCCAGGCTAATTTTTGGGGTGATTTTAATCCCCGAATTGCTCCAAATGCATGGGGGGGGGGTCGGTGGGGAGCTTACATATGCAGTGGTTTTCTTTTCTCAACTTCCCCAGAGTCTCACAGGGCCTTTTTTGTTTCTGGTTTGGGTTGTTGTTGTTTTTTGTTAGCTGAAAACTAGCCAAAAATGGCAATTGGACATAATATCATTCCCTGTGTACTGACGATGCACCAGTGCAACCGATAGAAATGGCTTGGGGACAAAAATTGGCCCCTGCCCCCACAGAGGTGCCCACCCTTGTTCTCCATGAAGCATTAAAGTTGCAATTCAAGGCACAACTAACTAGGAGTACGTCTAACTGAACAGGATTTATTTCTGAGTACGGGGATGCTGCTGTTGCATTCATGTCCTGCTTGTAGGTTTCTGCAAGCATCTGGCTGAATATTCTGAGAATGGAATCCTGGACTAGACAGGCCTTTGGTATGATCCAACATCTTTGGTCATAGGATTTTACTGTATCCTAAAGAGCTGTTTATTGCATACATCTTTCTTTAAACACATTATTTAACCATCTAGGATGTTTGGCATAATGTTTGCCATTCTAGCAATTTTAGGATTCCATAATTACTTTGTCTTCATTGGCAAAATGTATACTTTATTGTACATTTTGAATCTCTGCCTTATGATTTATTCTGATTGAATCTCTGTCTTGGATGCATTATTCATCTAATAATGGAGGATAAGTGTAAGAACATGTGGCTATCCTATGTTCCCCCAATTCACCTCACTATCCTTATGACATTCCTATACTACTATGCACTTTATCACATGGGGAAAATCTGGGGTTTAAACAGCGAATATCACGTGAAAATCACGCAATAGCAATTAACATTTTCACACAATGTCACGATTAAAATGCCATTATCCCAGGAATATACAGGCAATAAAAAGCAACAAATTCTTCACAGGGAAATAATCTATTTATTGCCTGTTTGTTCCCAGGATAATGGCTCTTTAATCGTGATGTATGTGATAATGTTAATCGCAATTGCGAGATTTTCACATGATTTTCATGTGATTTTTGCCATTTAAACCTCCAATTTCCCCATGTCAATCAATCTTTATTGCTTTTGGCCAAAGGCCATTGCAAAAACAAAAGTAATAAAACAATACACATAAAATTCCATAAAACCCATATACAGTGAATCCTATCAAATAACGGAAGTTTAACATTAATTTTCCTATGTGATAAAGTCCTAGATTCCCAAACATGACAGTAGGGACATGCTAGCTGCTGAAAAGTACTTCCATGGGTGTTGGTCTCCTTATGTCTCATGCCATGTTTGATAGAATAAACTTCACACCAGGCACTATTGCCAATTGTTGTGGAAATGTCCCATTCATAATGACTAATCACCCACTCTTTTGTTTGCAAACATCATACAAGTTACAAAAATGTACATCCATTTAAAAGTGGTTTTCAGTCTCTAATATCAAGTCAGAATTGGGTTTTCAATTAAACATGCTGTTGTAGTCCTTTTATTGGCACTCCTGCTTTCTTTTACAAGAAAAGAACCCCTGGTTAGGCAAATATACCCCACTTCCAAGAGGGAAGATGTTTCCATAGATAGGCACTTACTGTTTTTGATTGTTGTTTTTTTTAAATAAAAGAGGTCAAAGGAACATAAGTAGTTTCATTATACCTTTGATATTGTCAGGCTTTGATTGGCAGCAGCTCTCCAATTTTAGGCAGGATTCTTGCCTGTCCCTACTGGAGATCTCTAGTATTCCCCTTACTTACATCAAACAATAAGTAAGTCTACTCTGATTAGTGTCTGATATCAGATGAGATCAAGGTTGCGAGTCATAATATAGTGGCTTCTAAAAACATAAGTCAGTGATTCTCAAACTGTGGAGAGTGAGTCAAAGGAGGCATGACATGGAAGCCCTAATCCCACATCCTCCACCTCTTCTTCTTCCTCCTTCTCCTTCTCTTCTTCTTCTCAAACTTTTTTCTGTCCTGGAGGGGAAGAGAAAAGTGAGGAGGGTGCTTGGAGCAGCCACCTCTGCCTGAGGGAGGAGAGCAAGGAAGCTAACTGATCATGGTCTCTGGCAGAGTCCATACCAAGCTGCTGTTGCTTCATCCTCCACCCATCCCATCAGTGTCCTAATTTTCAGGACAAGACAAGTAGTGTGCCTGCATAGCCCAGTGACCTTAGGCGCACAGCGGTCAAAGAAGAGCCAGCATCCCCAATAGTCCCCAGCAGTGGAGAAGACTGGCAGTGCCTCTTGCTACCAGTGTTCCCTGGCTCTGGCTACCAGTGTTCCCTGGCTCTGGCTGAGCCCCTTCAGAGGCAGAAGAGAAGCAGCTGTGTGTGAAACAGTATGTGTAAAATTTACACATGTTTTAAGTATCAAATTTATTTAAATAAAACTGTTCTAATTTGAATGATGTCATTTCCTTGTAAACTGTTAAAATCATGAATGGGCAAATGAAAGTACGCACACTAAACAAACAAAATGTTTTTATTGGTATGCTATGCTGAACAGGGGGAGTGGACATGCATATGTAGATATTAAGGGGTCACAAGGGGGGAAATTAAAGAACCATTGTCATAGGTGATTAAGGTTTATTAACACATACATACTGGCTGAACATATAAAAATGAGAAGGATACAGAAGAGAGTCCACAGCTGTAGCAGTCTAGCAAATTCCTATTCTCCATCAGATGTACCTACAGCACGAATGGATTTCCTGCAAAAAATAAAGTTAACTGTTCTTTCACATCCAATTCCAGAACTCACTCTCTACTGCACTCACTTATAGTGGCTTGTTTCTATTGTTCTCTTTGACCCCTGTATTCCTTAGGGCTGGGAGGAAAAGAAGCGAGTCATGTCCACACACACAAAACATATGCCTTTCGGGGACACCCAGGTTCCCCTTAAAAAAGGCATCAATAGGACTTTAGCCACTTTCTATTGACAGGCCTTTAATAATTTTTGTCTATAGGCATTTGCATTGATAGCTGTACTTAACTACAGTCTTAGAATTATGGAATTAGAAGGGATATTGATTCTCTCTACAGTTGTGAAAAGTCATTTAGACCCACACACTCCAAATATCTCAACCTGGCAGAGACAGTTTCAATTAAACCTCTGTCATCCCACTCTTTTAGCCACTTTTAAAATGCCGCAGTTTCTTTCTCTTCCTCCCACTTTCCCTTTTGTCTCCACCCTACTTCAGTTGCTGCAAGCTGAGTTCAAATTGCAAAAGGAGTTTGTACTTAGTTCACTCAGCAGTGGAGAGAGGATAGGAGGTGGAATCTTGCCCTTCTGTCATGCCCAGCCAGGCTGAGGACTCGGAGGATGATCCAAAGCCTCAACTTGGACCTGTGCAGGAAGCTGAGTCTGAGCCTGAACCCAGCCCTAGTTTGCCCCACCAGCTCTAGCAGAGTTTTTGGCTTCCAATGAGGCTCAGCAGCCAAGCTTCCTGGCAACAGAGCCTGCAAGCATGGATAAGAGAGAAGGGACAGCAACATCTACAGTACCTACCTTCAGCCAGCAATGAGCAGAAAGGGAGGGCCTCCAGGGTTCGAGGAGGCTTTATCAAAAATGGCAAGGTAACCAGGCCCAGGTGGGTTCCTGCAGTTTGGGAATTTAAACAGGTTCAGAATACCAGATTATCTAAACTTCCCTGCAAAATCATGCTTGATATTGACCGCCCTTGTTTTTCTAGCTGAAAACCTTGCTCTTTGCATTGCTGGTTGCCATGCCTTTCTGGACTTCTTGACCTTTGGATTTGCTTGCTTGTCTCATCGCTCTCTGGAACCCTGGACTTTGGATCGTTCACTTCTTGCTTTGGCTGTCCCCCCTGGTTTGTTGTTGCTATCAGCAGGGACGTAGCCAGGATTTTAGGAAGGGGGGGGGGGTCCAGACTAAGTGCTACCATTATAATGGGGCTTGGGCACGGCGGTGCAGCAGCACGCACCATTCATTTTTCTAATGGAAGGGGGGGTCCGGACCCCAAGAACCCCCCCCCTTGGCTACGTCCCTGCTATCAGCATACTCGGCCGCTTTCCCAGGACATCTTCCCAGTTGACTCAGGAGCTGAACAGTCAGGCCAAAATAAAGCTGCTTCAGGTCATTTTGGAGGTATGCTGTTTAAATGACACACACATTTTAAGAGGTCAGAAGCTGCACCAAAGCTATGCTCCAGTCCTTAGGATAGGAGCGTGGCTTAGTTGCAGCTTCTGGCCTCTTTGGACACATGCATCATGTAAACAGCATAACTCCAAAGTGACTCAAAGCAGCTTTATTTTGGCCTGTCTGTTCGGGCCCTCAGGCAAAAACAAACTGCACCAGCATCTCCTAGTTTGTATAATCTCCCTTATTAATAACTTTGTCATCTTGACTACACTCTGATGTTGCTTGGACACACATGTCCCTGTTTTAATCTGTGAAATGTTGAAGGGTGTACAAATCAACCCCAAAACTATTATCCTCCAATCTGAACTGGAAGAGTACTGGAGGGATAAGGAGACACCACCTTTTTCACATGTCATTTCCTTGCTGTCCCTGCTTTATTTATCTGTATTGGAAACAATTCTGGACACACAATCTGTCTGCTTTTCATTCCATGTTCCTGATCCAGCAACTGCTTTTTTACAAGAAGAAAAGATGCCAGGCATTTCAATGCATTCCATGAAAAACTCTCAAATCAATTCCAATTTGAGCTTAGGCCAGCCTTCACCAAGCTGGTGCCTTCGAAATGGTTTGTATTTAATGGTGGGAAGGGTAGCTGAACACGTCTGGAGGCACTAGGCTGGGGAAGGCTGTCTCAGACAAATGGCTTTGATTCATCTAATAGGTTCATCTAACATAGGAGTGGGAATCATGTGCCCTTCCAGATGTTGTTGGACAGCAACCCCACTAATCCCAACAGCATAGCTAATAGAGAGGAATTCCAGGAGCTGAATCTGGAGGGTCATATTACAGTGAGCCCTTGGTATCCATTGAGGTTTGGTTCCAGGATCCCCATGGATACCAAAATCTGTGGATGCTTAAGTCCTGGCACAGTAAAATTGTATCTTTTATATGCAATGGCAAAATCAAGGTTTGCTTTTTGGTATTTATACTTTTTATACTGCCCATTAGTTTCTGGGCCCAGTACAAGGTGTTGATTATTACCTTTAAAGCCCTAAATGGCTTTGGTCCAACCTATCTCCAGGACTGCCTCCTTCCATATAATCCTATCCACACACTTAGATCCGCAAGGAGGAATTTGTTACAGCTTTATAAAACTAGTCTGTCCACGAACTCCCAGAGGACTTTCTCAGCTAACGTGCCCAGATTGTGGAATGGCCTGCCAGACGAGATCTGTCATATTACCACCCTAAATAGCTTTAAAAAAGCTATAAAGACGGATGTCTTCCGGCAGGCCTTTCCTGAATAGTTCCCCGGCCACTAGAAGAAATCTAACTGAACTCCGACCTCACCTCAGTCATGATCTATTGCTATTGTATTAATTTTTGAGTATGTTTTAATTCTTACATTGTTTAATTGTTTAATAGTATTTTAGAAGGGGGGACTGAGGGTTTTGGATTGCGTATTTTTTAATCATTGTAAGCCGTTCTGATTGCATTTTGTAGAGGGGTGGGATATAAATAGTTTATTATTATTATTATTATTATTAAGCCGTGGTTGCTTGAATCTGTGTATAAAGAATCCATGGATACAGAGGGCCAAGTGAGAGCCCTGGTGGCGCAGTGGTTAAATGCCTGTGCTGCAGCCACTCACTCACAAACCATAAGGTTGCGAGTTCAATACCAGCGAAAGGGCTCAAGGTCGACTCAGGCTTCCATCCTTCCAAGGTCACTAAAATGAATACCCAGATTGTTGGGGGTGATTAGCTTACAATTTGTAAATCGCTTAGGGAGTGCTTAAGTGTACTGATAAGCAGTATAGAAATGTACTTGCTATTGCTATTTTCACTATTGCTTTAGCCATTTACAGGTAAATGCCACCTGATTCATGCATAGGATTTTATCTAACATAGCATTCTGCAGTCTCAAGTGATTCTAGGAGCACTCATACATGGATATTTTTATATAAGAATTTGTTACCTTTGGCAGTTACAAATGGAAAAAAATTTCTAAAGCAAAAAAAGAAAAACAGATAGAAATCTTGGCTCTTGTTCATGTGCTTGTCTGGGACAAACAGCAAGAAGATATCCTTCCAGAAAATATATCTCTACCTATAAATTCTTGCTTTAGATTTTACTGAGTTTTATTTAAAGAGTATGAGCTTGCATATAAAGAAAGTCAGAAATTTCAAATCTTATTTTTTTAAAAAAACAACAAAACCACAAGGCTGAGCATGTGATGGGTGTTAAATTTCCTTCAGATCTAAGACTCTACCTAGGTAAAAGATATACTAAAAATAGTAAAAGATGTACTAAAGCTGAGTTTTAAAATCAGAATTGAAATAACAGTTGCTGGGTGTGTAATTATATTAAAACCATACTATATTTACTAAGAACTTGGGCTGCATTTATAGTGCAGATTTAATGTAGTTTGACACCATTTTAACTGTCATGGCTCAATGCTATGGAATTCTGGGGTTTGTACTTTTGTGACATATTTAGCCTTCCCTGTTAGAGAGCTCAGATGCTACAACAAACTACAAATCCCAGGATTCCATAGGATGGTGCCATGACAGTTAAAATGATGTCAAACTGTTAATTCTGCAGTGTAGCAGCAGCCAATGAGAGATGTTGCCCTGGCAGTTAAAGTGGAATCATATTGCTATAACTGTGTAGTGTGAAAAGAACTGAAAAGAACTGAAGCTCAATAGTAAACTACTTCTCTCTCACACACTTTTCAATTATTATTTTTTCATTTTTGTTTTGTACTATCTACAAAACTGAAACCTGTGAGTTTCCATGGTTGAGCAGGGATTTGAACCCTAGTCTTCCAGAAATGCTGGATGCATCTATATTCCAGAAATAATCCAGTCTGACACTGCTTTAACTACCATGGCTCAATGCTATAGAATTCAGAGAATTGTAGTTTGTTATGGCAGCAGAGCTCTCTGACAGAGAAGGCTAAATATCTCACAAAACTACATTGACCAGAATTCCATAGCATTGAGCCATGAAAATTAAAGTGGTGTCAAAATCTGATGTGTGGATGCAGCCGTAGTACAGACAAGTACACTGTGCTGGCTCTCACAGAATTTATGACTGTCATTTGGATGCTAGGAAAGGTGAAAGGGTCATATACGGTATGCTTTCATGTGCTGAAATAACTGGTCTCAAAAATATTGCATGTTCCTTGATTCACTCTGTGTGTGTGTATGAGGCAGTGTACTTTTTGCAGCTTCACCTCAGGCAGCAAAATGTATCGAGTCTGCTTTGCCTTTCAGAGAACCATATGTGAGAAATATTCAATAAATCAAAGATGTGATAGAAAGCAATGGAAAATAGACTTGCCTCTGTCTTTTATGATATGCCAAGTTGCCAATTGCTGGTGTGTGAATAATGAAAGATATTCAAGTGTACGCACACATATGCACACAGTATCCGGGACACAATGTGCCTATTTGTTTGCATGTTATCTCCATTTAAGGCTATCTTTTATAAAAATGGGAGAAGATGCCTACTCCTCTTCACCTTCCTTTCTTTTTCATTCTGTTTTGCTTTAGTTGGTGCCTTGCACATTAGACTTTTCCCCCTCTCCTTTGAAACATCTCCCTCCCAATTGTCAGACACAGCTTCAATCAAAGTAAACTGAGATTGAAATAGGAATCATGCAACAAGTAATAAAACCTTCAGTGAAACATATGATATGTGCTCCTTTCAGATTAGCATCAGTATCTTGTTGCCTTGTGGCATGACAGTTTGCAAGAAACTGAGAGTGAGGCGGTTGTAAAACACTCATATTTCAGACACACTTTAATAATTTTATTTTATCCTTTGATGGGTGAAAGCCTCTGAGGAAGGTCATGCATTTAGGGAGGTGTTTAAATGATATGGCTTCAATATGAAGTTTCATATAGGTAGGGATAGTGAAAAGGTTTCTGTTAAGTTTTTCCTTCAACATCCCTCACAAAATTTCTGAAGCATGATGGGAGTAGAAGACCTACAACAATGCAGTAATGTGAAGTGATGAGAACTTCAGACATTGTTTTTATTTTTAATAAGAGTTTGAGAACTGTAATAAAAGTGGGAAGCACATACATTCTGCTCATAAACTTAAATGAGGAGGGAAGATATCTTCCGCATGATGCAGTATCATGGCCTGTTCCACAGCTCTATTCCTATCCCTTCTTCTCAGCCTTGATACATGTTCCAAATTTTCTATTTTCTGCATGTTGACATTCACCAGCTACCAGCAAGCTGCACCTGATCCCTTCCTCTCTGCCCCAGAAAAGTTTTTTTAAAATCCCCAAAACCCTTTAATTTGAGGAAGGGGCAGTTAAAACATATCCTGAACTGTGACAACAGAATTTCAGCTGTAATTCAGTAAGTCCTTAAAGATCCTGGGGATGCGGGAATGGAAGAGATGAAAGAATATGCTATGTCAAAATGATGTGTTTTAGAGGTGGTTGAAGTATAGCATGATATTGTTGTTTCTTGATGGATTAACAGGAGGCTAGGAAATGGGCGAGCCAAGATGCTGTAGAGTTTTGGATGTTGGACTATGATTCTAAAGGTTAGGGTTTGAATCCCAGCTCAGCCGTTGAAACCTACTGGGTTACCTTGGGTGAGTCACACTCAGCCCCAGAGGAAGGCAATGCTAACTGCCTCTGAACAAATCTTGCCAAGAAAACCCTGTGAGAGGTTCACTTTAGGGTTGAATCCAAAATGACATGAAGGCACACATCAACAACAAAACACAGGAAATAGAGTTGGCATTATTATAGTGCAGGTTATTGTCAAAATCCAGCTCCAATCATCTGGAAATTGGCTACTGACAACTGGCTATGGTGGCTGAAGGCTAATGGGAACTGGAATCTAGTGGCAGCTTCTTTATAGGCCATGGGTTTGTCAATCCTACCTTTACAAGGAATAGCCCCAGTATTACTGTATTTGCTTTGGGGAATCTATCTAGATCAAAAGATGGAATTAAAAACCAGTTAAATCAATAAATGGATGGCCCTATTGAGAATGCCATAGAATGATCCTAATATCACCTGTCTTACTTCAGTCAATGGGGTCACTCAGAAAGGAGCCTCTTTTGATGATCTCAGTGCACATACAGGAAGTGAGGGGTAATAAAGGAGGAAGTGAGAAACATACATAATGTGGAATTGAAGGGTCAGGGTCAGGTTTGATTTTTTGAAAAAAAATTAAACTCAATAGCTCTTGCATTTCAATTATAGCACACCTTCCTCTGGGAAATTACTATTTATAAAGTACAGTAAATGAAAAGGGAAATCCGGTTTATTCGGTAAGGAGAAGGAGAATGCCTCTACTATTAGCACTTCACCAATTTACAAACTTGGAGTACCTTCAGCAAATACATTTTGACACAAGAGCACTCACTATTATGAAAAAATACCCAAGGGTATAGTTATTTAAGCTGGTTTGTCTTGTCTCCTACTAAGAGCTCTTTCACCCATTTTTTTAGATGCAGGTATGGAAGACAAGAAATGAAAGAAATTAACTGTGTTCTGTATTTATAACATCTGTTTTAACAGCAGCCACAAGATGCATACATACAGAGGGCAATTCAAAAACATACTCCTACACTGTAACAAATCAGTGACCATGTAGTCATAGACTGGGAGGTTTGCTAGCAATTATTATACTATAAATGGAAAGGTTTTATATTTACTTGTCCTGCTTTTGTGTCATGTACTCTTTTATACAAATAACCATGTAAAAATAATTAAAATTTAAAGAAGGTATTAGATATTTTAAAGATACAACAGTTTGATCATAACATTCAAGGTGTGCATTTATAACATCTCCTAATACTGGAAGCTAAGGAAAGGCTAATATCCCTGACATCCTCATCTTTCCAAGTCTCCACAGATCTGTTGGCATCCAGGTGACCAGACATCCTCCTTTTCCAGGACATTTCAACTGTCTGTCCAAGAAGAATTTCAAAATGCCCTCTCTTTTGAGGATGACTAAGAAGCATGGATTTACATTTAAATTAATGGTTTTGAAAGATAATAATAATAATAATAATAATAATAATAATAATAATAATAATAATAATAATTTATATCCCACTTCTCCAACGATCAAAGCAGCTTACACTAAAAATAGCCATACAGTACAATAATACAATAATGTTTCATTGTATCCAAAACCCTTCCTAACCCTCCCAACTACAATAAAATACAAATAAATTATTGGACAGTTATTAAAACAATTATTAAAAACAGGGCAAAGGCAGTTAGGGCAATTATCAAATGAACAGATACCAGGTTACTGGAAGTTCACCTTAATCTGGAAAGGCATACCAGAAGATGTGTCTTGACTGCCTGTTTAAAGCAATCACAACTAGTAATACTTCAAATCTCTTCTGGCAGACTATTCCATAATTTGGGAGCGGCTGAAAAGAAGGTCCTCGGGATAACTGCAGCCAGCCTAGTTTTAGCTGGCTGCAGTAAGTTTTTATTTGAGGACCTGAATGTGCAGGGTGGATTATTTGGGAGAAGGCAATCCCATAGGTAAACTGGACCTAAGTCATAAAGAGCTTTAAAAGGTTATAACCAACACCTTGTATTGTGTGCAGAAATTAATAAGCAGCCAGTGAAGAGACTTTAATATAGGTATAATATAGTCACCTCTAGATCTTCCAGTGACCACTCTGGATGTCATATTTTGGATTAATTGAAAGGTCCAGACTAGGTACAAGGGTATCCCAATGTAGAGCGCATTTCAGAAGTCAAGTTGTGAGGTGACCAGTGTGTGCACCATAGTTTTTAGGTCCTCAGGTTCCAGGAAGGGGCATAGTTGGCATATCAACTGAAGCTGATAACAGGCATTCCTGGCTGTTGCATCTATCTGAGCTGTTATCTGGAGCAATGGATCCAGGAGTACCCCCAAAACTATGAACACAGTCTTTTAGAGGACGTGTGATCCTGTCCAGGACCGGTTGACAAACCTTCAAACCTGGATTAGGACCTCCAACTACGAGCACCTCCATCATGTTTATATTTTGTAATGTTCTATATTTTTCTTGAATGGCCTACATTTTGCAGTGCCTAGTCCTCCTTTGTGGTTATGACATCTGGTCACCCTGGCTGGCATCTCATCTGGATGGGCCTCTGCACCTGGAGCCAGTTAGTGAGAGAGCATCAGCAAGCATGCTGTCTATCCCAGCCACATGAAGCTCCAATAAAGGTATACCATAATAAAGACACTGTAGTGTTAATGCCCTGACCAAACACATCTTGTAGGAACCTGAGAACAAGGAATTAATAACCCCTACTGACCATGCTATCACTTTGCCCATTACCCCTCCCTCTTGGATGCCCTGAATGCGATCGGCAGCAAGTTCACATTGGTGGCTCCCTAAAAAACCTGGTGCTTTTGAAAAGACACAGTAAATGTCATGGTTTCAAAAGCATTGGGTTAAGGGGGATTTGTACTGGTCCCCTTGGAATTCGTGTTGGGAAAAACTGGCATAAGTATGAACGACTCCATTTTCAACCAGTTTGCAAATGTAGTTATAATATAGTGTGAACATGGCCACAATCAGAAGAAAAAACAAAAACCCAGAAGCATTAGGTTTTGACAACAAGCCTCCTTCATCCCATTCCTCAGACCATCCTGGGCACATCCATGAAATACACCCCAACAGCTATGAAATACACCCCAAAACCAAGGCCCACTGCATCCCCAATCCTCAATTCATCTCTCCAAAAAGAAATCCCATTAAAGTGAGCAAGAAATTCCTGGTAGACCCTCAAATCCTCCCTAATCTCTTGAATAAGACTAATCCTATTATGGGGTTTAAACATTCCACATATACTGTGATAGAAAAGCTTTTAAAGTTTCTACCAAGTTTCACAATCCTGCACCTGAAATTTAAATGACCAGTGAACTCCTGAAATTCCTTAAATGTAGTCCTTCTATGCACTAGAAACTCAGAATGAACCCTGTCCCTCACATCACTAAATTTCTCCAATATTGACAGGGTCCCTTTGTTTTTTCATAGGCTAAGGACACACCTAATTCTGATGTCAATGAATAAAATGCCCTCATCAAGAAGGCACATTGCGGTTGTCATATGAACAAGAAACCATCCAAATAATGAATAATAATGAATGACGACTTTTGCCCAGACCTATGTTTAAGGGGTCATCCAAGAAATGTACTGGATTTTTCAAATGTGGCCCAATCCATGCAAAAACAAAAGTCTGTCAAAAGAAAAGGCCAGTAAAACAAAGGTCCCACACATGAACTGACAAAAGGCAAAATACAGACTTAGGGGCTCAGCAGACGGCCCCTAAGAGGTGGCTCCATGCCACCTCTAGAAGTGCTGCTTAGGGGCAACCACATGCTATGGCTCCAACCTGGCACAAAAAGAAGCCGCTGTGCCAAAGATGCGGTGTGATGCTGCTCATCATGTGATGGGGGGACATAGTGTGACACTGACATGGAGGCGGAGTTGGGGTGGCTGGCGTGCAGTTGTCACATGCTCACTCTGTGCTGATGCTGGCGTTTGTCTGTTGAGGGCCTTACTGTCACATTTTTCCAATTAAGCCCCAACTCCATTCCTACACACCTCCCAAACTGCTGGATCACTGATGAACTCACCCCTCAAATAAGACAAATTATGGAAAAGCATATATTCAAAAGGTGCCTTTTTGGGAACAACCCCCAGGGATGACACCCTCAAATTGGGTATGGGAGGAAATGTAAAGGAACCTACAATTCTCTCCTCTACCACTTCTTTATGGATCCTATCTCTAACAACACATTCTAGTTCAAGTACTGAACATAAATTCTTAAGACTGAAAAGGAATTTAAATGCTTTCCCTAAATCCTTCCTTCAGATAACTGGCTGCAACGTGGCCTGGGTAAAGTTCAAAAGGAATCTCCAGTTAATCCAGTGTAGTTAGTCTGGGTGCGTTTTGAAGGTGGAGGGGCACTATAAAAATAGTATAGCTTAACAGACCCGCAACAGGGGTCTAGCAGGACCTACTTGACTAGTGGGCCTACTTGTGCCTACAAAGGTGTCTAGTGAGACCAATCTGGTGTGCCATGGTCTAGCAGGGCATAATGTCCCTCCAAAGGGACTTACTGGTGCCTACTGAACCTACTAATAGCCTAGCAAGGTCTACTGGGCCTTCTGGAACCTAGCAATTCTACCACACAGGGCCTATTAGGTCTCAAGGTTAATGGAATGAAAGCCAGCATGGTGTAGTGGTTTGAGCATTAAACTACAGCTCTGGAGACCAGGGCTCAAATTTTAGAGTGCTTTGAGTGTGTACTTGTGCACAGCAGGGGATTGGATAGGATGATCCTTGTGTTCTCCCCCAGTTCTAAGTTTCTATCATTCTACTCATTGCTGTTTGAGTAGTGTGAAAGTTCACCTGGAAGAGACAAAGATCTCAGGAAACTGGTCATCTTTAAGAAAGCTACATAGAATGTGCCCAGGTAACCAGCAGGTGACAAGAGGGACCATGGCCCAAACAGGCAGATTTAGTATCAACACTTCACTAAAGCATCTTTAATATTTTGAATATTTATATTGAACATTTCTATTCAATATTGGACTTTCAGGATATTTTAACATGGGATAATTAAAAGGCACCTTAATAATTCTCCAGCCTAAACACACAGGCATTGCAATACATTGCAGCATCCATTATGTATTTTTATAATAGGCATTTATTTCTTCAGATAACCAATATCTATTTACCAAAACCTATTTAATACCGAGAGGAAAAGTTTTCCCTTCCTCTCGCTTACCAACATTTCAAGGTATTCTTCAGCTGGGAACATCATCAAAGGTGGCATAAACAGCAAGATCTGATGGTTGAGGACTGTGTAAACAGCCTAAATCGTACATCTTGGGAAGTAGCTTTTATACTATTTCCAGCCTCTATCTGTCCAATCAGTGATGGATCTAACTAATTTCCATAAAATCAACAGTAATCTGCCCCTCCAATGGGAAGTGAGATCCATATGAGGCCACATAAAGGGACTAATCACCTGAAAGTGTCACTAGCCTTGTTTCTGGCTGCCTGCCATCAGATGAATGTGTCAGATTGCGTCAGTCATCATCAGGCTTGCAGGCTGATGGGTTTGGACTATAACAATATCTGGTACATCATCCATTGCTCCTATTTTATAATTTCACTAGGATTTACAGCAGGGAACTTTCCTTATAACTTTTATAAGTCTTTAATGGTGTAGTGTAATTCATTGACAGAGAATGCTAAATATCTCACATAAATACAAATCCCAGAATTCCATAGCATTGAGTCATGGCAGCTAAAGTGCTGTCAAATTGCATTATTTCTGCAGTGCAGATTAGGTTTGGGATGCATATATGTATCTGTCTCAAAATAATCAATGATGATGCATTTTTTAAAATAAAAAATAAATTTATGTTATAACAGAGTTAAAAGAAATACTATTGAATTCTTCATCTTGTGCCAAAAAAGATTTAATAAATCAAAAGAATTATTTTGCTTAAAAGTCTGTGGTTGCATTCTTGCCATAAGAGAGTAAAAACAAAGCATGTTATACTGGGATATCTAATCTAAATCAGATTAGAACATGTTTCCCACTTCTCCAACTTCCACTTTTCTCTAGAATCATTTGTCATTTGCAGGAAAGGTCAAAACACAGTAATAAAGTGTCCAGATGTCTTGTGGTTTTAAATAAGGACCAAGAGCTCAACTGGGACCAAGAATGTTTCTTATTTTACTTCCTTAATTCATGGGCTCTTGCTGTATTTTTAAGGAGTAAACATGAAAGATAAATTATCCACTGCTGTGTGCCTTTTTTCTTTTAGGGCCCATAAGACTGTGCATCTGTAGTCCCAACACTTTTAAGATATCAGAACAAAGTGAAAGGATGTAGAGCAAGCATCGTAATAAAGTATTTCCTGGTAGTGTGTATGAGCAGGAGGGAAAGTGTACAAGAGTTGGAGACTTTGATCATGTTACAATTTAGGTGGAGATCTGTCTTTGATCAGAGGAATTTAATATTTCCTGAAAAGTGGATTAACTCAAAAATGTAAAGTTTTTTTTAACAACTTTGTCTAGGTTTCTTCCACTACACCACTTCCTTCTTTTTAACTTTTACCACTGTTATTCTGCTCGAGTAAATTTAATCCACACACCAAACAATAGGCACGGGACAGACTGTCCAAAAAGGATGGTCTCCCGGTGCTTAGTTTTGGTCCACAGGGAAGCTGCAGCCTCCAGACCACGGGGCTTCCCCGAGGACCAAAAAGAATCTGTGAAAAGCGGGTTGTTCTTGTGACGCCATTACAACATCACAGTGTGCCAATGGCGCACTCATAATGTCATAATGGTGCCATGATGTGCAGACGCTATGCGTCCAGCATGCCATAATGGCAGCGCCTGTCTGTACAGGGCACCGCCATTTTGATGCCCTAGTCACGTGCGAGGGGCAAGAAGCATCTAGAAATGCTGCCATGAGGCACCCCTCGCAAGTAACGACACCCTTTTTGGCCCATCTGGACTGGGCCAATAACTAGCCTTTCTAATTTGTAACATAGGTCCAAAACACTCTGCAGAAATAATTCAGTTTGAGACCACTTTAACTGCCCTGCTAGGGAGTTCTGTGAACTGTAGTTTATTGTGGCACCAGAGCTCTCTGATAGAGAAAGTTAAATGTCTTACAAAATTAAAGTCTCCAGAATTCCCTAGCATTGAGCCAAGGCAGTTAAAGCCGTCTCAAACTGGATTATTTGTGCACTATGTTTTGGACCTTAGTCTTTAAACCTATTACATTTGCTGGGCTACAGTTATGCAAATGCCTTCTTCTTCCTAGGGGGGGCATGACAGAAAATAATTGAGAAGCACTGCTATAACCTGACTGATTTGAAATAAAGAAGCTAAAGTAAACTGAATGCAAATCAATGTTTTTTTAAAATGAAAAACAACAACCCTGAGGGACAAGAATAGAAAGGCAGAATAGGAAATAAAACAAATTACCTAGAGCGACTGGGTGTAGATGGTTTCAGCCACAAAGTTGGTTGGCCTTGTGAATGAATTATGGTTGTTTAAGAACCCTGCTTCTTTTGCACAAGTACCAAAGTCCACTAACCATAACTTAATAGAATGAGTGCAATTCTTTTCTAAAGTTGCAACCCTGTAGCTGCTTATTCTGGAATAAGCCATAGAAACTATATGGCTATTATAATTCAACACATGTGTGGAGACACACAATGGGGAAGAGTTGTAGTTCAGTAGTAATTCTCACATTTGGGCTGCAAAAGTTCCAAAGTTCAACCCATGGCATCTATGTCTCCATGAGCCAGAATAGGAAAATGATACCTATCTCCACCTGGAGCTCCTTGAAAACATGGACAGCCACTGCCAGTCAGTGCAAACTTAGTGAGCTCAGGAATGGGTTTTTTTTACAACCTTCCAGGAGTTGGTGAACTGCAACTCCCAGCATTCCTCATCACTCAGGATGTATACTAGGATAGATGGGAACTGCATTCCATCAACATCTAGAGCACTATAATTCCCCCATCCCTGAACTAGATGGATGTATGATCTCACTCAACAGAGAGCAGTTTCCTGTGTTCCTATTAAGGAATCTGGAACCTTTGCTCCGAGGCAGCTAGTTGTTGCTTCTTCAAGTAATTTCTGCATCTGCAGATTTAGTTAGAGAATTTTGCCAGACTGCAGACTTGACTAAATTCTCAGTTTGAGGCAGAATGAGATGGATGCTGTGATGGAGAATAGCCTTCTCTGTTAGCCAAGATAACTTCTTTTCCTGCCTGCTAATCACAGAAATACTATAGCAGAATTCAACATTCAGCTTTGTTGTTTAACTAGAGACTGCTCAACATACATAGAAATGAAATACAATTTAACTAAAAGTTTTATTGTTTACTTGAGTGACTCTAAGCATCCATGGGGTGGGGTGGGGAAATCCAGATGTTTAAGACTGGTTGACATGAACAATGTCACACTAAATTAAAGGTCTGTGCATACAAAATTTGAAGTAGATCCACACACTAACCAAAGCTGTATTTGGCCAAAGGTAATTAATGAGAGAGAAAGTAAGTAATGATCAAGATGGTATAGAATAGGTAAAAGAACAGATAATGGACTGGTAGGAATTTTGTTCAGTTCACATTTTGAAGTCACCCAACCTATTCTGCACTTTCTGGAATTATATGCAAATCAAAATGCAGTTATCCTTTTGGTTGTACACTTTTCTAAATTTCGTAACACAGGTCTCCATTCAGTACAAAAATGTGTTTGTTTAAGTGGGAAATGCATTATGTTTTAGAGGAAACCATGTGCAAAGATTTTGCATTTTAGAAGAAAGTGAATACAAAAATGTGTATTTTTAAGGTGAAAATGTAAACGATGGATTAACACACATCAGAAATACAATTCAGAATGGATTTATGGTTGTGACAGCCTCTATTCCAGCAAACAGGGGATATCGCATACTTATTATTTATGAACAGCCTTCCCAATATTGATCCTTGGGGCAGAGTGCAGGAGCATGCTGTTTACTTTCCTCTGTAATGAAGCTTTCCTGTTTAGACTTAACCTCTGTTTCTTGTTTTTTTACCAGTTAGCAATCTATAACTGGAGCCAGAATCTTTGTGTAAGCAGCCTACGTGCAGAAGAAAACATACCCACAGGTGGCTTTTGTTCCTTTTAAAAAATATTTTTATTAACCTAGTAAGCCTACTTTAAACAAAGTTTGCTCTCTAAAGCTTCTTCTGCTATTACAAAGCCAAAAATTTGCTTAACTGCTAAAGTGATGTGATCCCTGCCCTAAGGATTTATAAACCTTTCCTCCACCTTTCCATGAGGGAGAAAATAGGAGACAGGAAGCATAAGGGGTTCACTCAACAATTGTAGTCTCAGAAGATTTGGGTTGTGCAAGTTCAAATATGATTTCATTTCATCATCAGTCCTACCACATAGATTTTCATTGTTAGGTTTGAAAAATAAGTGTGAAAAATAAGATGAGCTGGAAATATTTGGAGCTACTGCACATTCAGGTGCCCTAAATATTAATTCCCTCCTTTACAGAAGACTGTAACACAATTTTGCGGTGATAGTCCTTATGACCACATTGTACCACTCCAGGTCAGTGGTGCACTCAGACAGCTTAGTTGTTTTTGTTGTTAAGAACCCTTGAGTCGATCTCACCCCATGGTGACCCTGTGGATGAGACATCTCCAAGACTCCCAATCTATCTTCCACTGCACTGCTCAGTTCCTACAAACCATACTTGTGACCTCCTTAGTAGAGTCCATCTATCTAGCATGTAGCCTTCTTCTCTTTCTACTTCCCTGCACCTTTCCTATCATTATTGTTTTGTCCAATGATTCACGCCTTTTCGTAATGTGTCCAAAGTATGACAACTTACGCTTTGTCAGCTTGGCTTCTAGGGAGATTTCTGGCCTGATCCATTCTAGGACCCATTTGTTTGTCCTTTTGGCTATCCATGGAACCCTCCCCGTGCTTTTCTTCAGCATTTATTTTCTTCCTGTCATCTTTTTTAACTGTCCAGCTCCCACAACCATACATGGTAACAGGGAATAGAATGGCTTGTATGATTCTAACTTTTGTACTCAGTTGTATATTTTTGCATTTTAGGATCTTTTCTAGTTCTTTCATAGCTGCCCTCCCCATTCTAATCTTCTTCTAATTTCCTGGCTGTAGTCCCCATTCCTATCAATGTTTGATCCCAGGTATGAGAATTATTTTACTATTTCTGTTTCCTCATTGTCTAGGTCGAATTTGTGTAAGTTCTCCATGGTCATTATTTTTGTTTTCATTATGTTCAGCAGTAATCCTGCTTTTGCACTTTCTTGCTCATAATAAATAAATAAAACTCTTATTTATACTCTGCTTTTCTGCTACAGAAGCAATCAAAGTGGCTTACATGATTAAAAGAAAGTCAATATACACTACATACAGTCTGTACAATACTGTATCTAACCAAAAGCATTAAACACATTACAATTTAAAATCAATTCCTTGATCTTCCTTAGTAGTTCCAGGTCTGTGTAGTACTATGGTATCTTCTGCATATTTTAGATTGTTGATATTCCGTCCTCCTATTTTCACTCCTCCTCCTTCTGTGTCCAAGCCTGCTTTCCTCACAATATGTTCTGCATATAACTCAGTGGCGTTGCCTGACTGGGTGACACCAGGTGTGGGGGGAGGGACCTCTGAAGTGCGACTTCCGGGGCACATAGGAGCATGTATCCTTACGGAGGTCTTACGGAGCTATTTTTTTGAAATACTGTTGTGGCATGCTAATCAAGTTGTGTTGACTTTTTGCTCACCCTTATGAATAGAGGCCTGGACTTTGCCCAAAGCTCTGCTCTAATTGGTGAGAGTTTGTTATGTGATACAACAGTTTAAAAAGTGCCACAAAAGTACACCAAATGGATACAACCATTCTCTTCCTCTGACAGAGTCCCCTTTCTCTGACAGACAACATTTCCTCTGTACATTTACCCTGTAGAAATAATGAAGTTTGACACCACTTTAACTTTTGTCACTCCATCCTATGGAATCCTGGGATTCATACTTCTACAAGATCTTTAGCTTTCTCTGCCAAAGTGTACTGGTGCCCAACAAAACTACAAATCCCAGGATTCTGTAGGAGTGAGAAATGGCACTTAAAGTGCTGTCAAAATGCATTATTTCTATACTGTAGATACATGCCTTCTCAAGGAAAACTTGTTTCATAAGAAGGTTCCTTCCATCAGTGGAAGGAAACCTGTGAGTTCAGACTAGATCATAGGATTAAGATGGTAGCCTACTCTTCCCATCTCCCTAATAATGGCCTGTTACAGACAGGCGTAAAATTCCGGATGCCCTAACCCTAGTATGTCCTGGGGATGTACAAAATGGTGGCGTCCATTCTACATGGGCGCCACCATGGGGACGTCACCACCGCGCCGCCTCCAAATGGGGCAGCGCGGAAGTGACGTCCTGGCGCCGCATGAGGGCACCTGGGGCACCCTTTCTGCGTAGCCGGAAGGAGCTCCATTTCGGAGTTCCTTCCAGCTTTGTGTCGCTGGTGCAGCCTTCAGATGGCTGTGTCAGTGATTCAAAGCAGAAAGGGGCCAAGCAGCCCCTTTGTCAGGATCCCCGCCACCGTCGGGTGTCCTTGGGGCACGAAGCCCCAAAGACACTCCTTTCCAGGCCACAGGGAAGCGGCCTGGAAAGCGGCGGATCGGGGCCTCAGAGGCTGCCCCTGTGGCAGCTGAGGCCCCGTTCTGGCAGGGGAAGGGCTGGATACAGGTCGCACCAAACAGGCGGTCTGTAACGCGCCAATGTCTCTGTATCTGTGAGTTATTTTTAAATGCCTTATACTGCTCCAGGTGAGCCCACACAGCCTGAAGCAGTACAGCTCATATTTAGGCTTGTTGTTTTTGTTTTGTGCCTTCAAGTCATTTCCAACTTAATGTCAACCCTAAGGTGAACCTATCATAGGGTTTTCTTGGCAAGTTTCTTCAGGGGAGGTTTTCCATAACCATCATCAGACTGAAAGATTGTGATTTGCCCAGGGTCACTCCAGTGTGTTTACATCGCTGAGCCAGGATTTGAATCCTGGTCTCCAGAGTTCTAGTCCAACACTCAAACCATTACACCATGATGACTCCCATATTTGGACTTGCCATCTCAGAAAGTACTAAGAAGAGAATAGTTCATAATTCTGATGGAACACTGGCCCTGAGAGAACATGTCTCAGGGAAAACTTGCATTTAGTTGATGGCTTTGTATGAGGCAAAAACTTTGTAAGTGTTTAGGACTGATCCCACATAATATCATTGGGAGTGATGCTCAGACCTCCTCCAGGCTCAGCTGGGGAGGATGACTCATCTTCTATAGCCTAGGAATCAAAACCACCCAATTGCTTCTCACTGAATATGTGTGTGTGTGTGTGTTTGCTAAAAAGGAGAGGAGTCTTAAAGCAATCTTCTGGAATACATGGAGTAGACTAGTCCAAAATTAAGGAGCTTAAGAAGGGAGATGGTTATTTGATATAGAATACCCATTGTTCCTAAATATTTTGTTCACCTACTGGTTGGATCTTCCTCACCAGTGGAAAATTAAATATTTTTAACCCATTTTCTCTGTTTAATAACATTTCAAATCTACCACAGTTGTTTTAACCGATAATTTATCAAAAATTTGGAATTAGACCCTAGTCCACATCCTCTTGTGAATACACATCCTCTGGAATAGGTGACTATATATGACTATATCATTTTCCGCTTAGCTTTCTCCCAGCTTTTTTTCCTCTCCCTCACAGTCTTCTATCAGTTTGTGTACAGAGCCAGTTGTGTACTGCATATAGTAAGGCCAACTCTTACTGTGAGATTTCTAAGCCATTATGGAGGTGTGGTAGTAGTACTCTCACCAGCTACTTAGTCATGTACTTAGAGGGGATATGGGTGGGGAGCTTTTAAGCATCTCCTGTCATTTGAAACTACCCTGCTATTACTGCCTTTGTATTCTAAACCTCTCAGGATCACAGAGAAGCATTAGTTCAGACAATCTAACATTAGTCTACCATGAAGCCATTATAGGTTCCATGGATAACTTATTAAAAGAAACCATAACCTAACATTAGTATAATATACCATTCTCTTCCTCCAGAATGAGTGTGGATGTTTGTTGTGCATGGTTGTATGCATGCAGCTCTACTAAACCATCCAGAATAGAATCAACCATATAGTGCTCTAGCACAGAACAAGAAAGGCAACTGATATGTCAGGACTGGTTGTTTGAAATACAGAAGAAGGCCTTCAGAGAATGAAAAAGAAAATCATTTGATCATCTTATATAACAAAAGATGAACATGAATGTAGAAATTATGGATAAATGATGCGCTTTGGTTTACAGATTTAACCAAGATATTGGTCTAAATTCTATTGTCAGCTCTAATTAGGGAAGACCCACCGAATCAATAGGATTTTCCTATGTGTTGACTCACCATTCAGCCATTAATTTACTGGATCTACTCTAGTTGCAACTAGGCAATAGTAGCATGTCTTTGACTTTGTTCAAGCTGTAGATATATGAAACTTCTTTTATAACTGAGTCCATTAGCCCAGGGATTGGCAATGGCTCTCCACAGATGCAGTCATGTTATATAAGATCTGTTTTAGCTGAAGGTAGCAAGGACCCAGCCATACAGACTGGGAAATTCTCAGATTTGTAGTACAAAAAGTAACCTTTTCCAAGCTCTTAAAGATATATGCTATAGCTCTCTTCCTACTAGAACACAATTGGGGCAATGTTCCATGAGTTGAGAAAAAGGCCTTTTTTCAAATAAATAAATTATAAACAATTACAGATTTTCTAGCATTTGAAAAGATTGTTCCTTGTGGCTATGCTAGTGGTTGTCCTAAAACAAATCTCTTGCTTTTACTGTGTACGTATCTATTTCAGGTATGTTACAAAACGCACAAAATAGACATGAATATCAAGCTATGATGACTATTAAATGTTTGTTGCTTCTAAAGAAAGCTCAAGTTTACATAATACATTTGCTTGCCAAATAGGTCCCCCTCTGCTTGAAATGCTCTTTTAGAGATGTTGGTTAATAAGCAAACACAGAATGCTACTTTTCCTATTGGCTTTTCCTGTTCAAACCACAGATGTCTTCTTGTGCATAGTATATTATTAAACCTTCTAGGAAGGCTGAAGTTAATAACCAGTTTCTCTAAAGCAAGGCATTCTCCCCTGGAAAGGGATTTATTATCCAAAGACACACAGACAGCAAATTTTGCAACCATGAAATAAATACACCAGTTGTCATCTTAAATGGTTGGGCCAAACCTTTGGCAAAAGGTATTGTGCCCTAAATGAGAAAAGATCTAGCAAGGTCATATGCACAGAGTCTGGAAAGCCTTTGATGCTTGCAACTTGACCCAAGGTGGGCTCCACTGATTTTCATTGCTACTTGACTAGGATAAATTTGTCAGATATGTTTTCTAAACAAACCATTCTATGCTATTTGTAACTGAAAGCACAGGATTTTGTTCTCAGTGCCAAATGTTTTCACTACTTCCTGCTAATCTTTTAAATCTTCCTCCAGTTCCAACCTCCCTAAATGTTGGCCTTGTTTGCAGGACTCTTGGGCCAAGATGGTTTTAGTGGCAAAAAACAAACAAACCCCGAATGCTGTGGTATATGAGTCTTTATGACTTGCAACACATATACTCAGCCACACGCTCTACTACTGGCAATGAAATTGCATTTATGTTCCATGGAAGTTCTGAAGCTTCAATTTTCTACCCAAAGATTACAATTTTATGATACCCAAAGTGTACTGTGAATTTTTAAACTTTAGCTTGGAGCCACAAAACCAAATATATGACCTATCAGCAATAGATGGTAATTTTTCTGATGCTTTCCCATCCTTCCTGTTTAATTTCTTGCATTCAGCTTACAGGAGTCCAGTTCAGTACATGCTTAATAAGCACATGGTACAGGTAGGTTCCTATACAAGCAACAGTTATGAGGAGAGCAGGGACTACTGCATTGCTATAAAATTTAGCAGATTATCACACTCAGGAATCCTGGCGGGAGATGCACGGGTTCTAAAAGACGAAGAAGTATGTTATTGTATTTACCTGTGTCTAGGCTGCCTACAACCCAGATCTTTTTCATAACACGGGGAAAAGCTGGAGGAAATAGAGCATGCATCACTGCTTTCTGTACTCCAAGTATGGGAATTATGTAACCCAACCAGATGTTCTTGAACTGCTATTGCCACAATCCCTAACCAGCACAGCTATAGTGAGGATGCTGAGAGCTGCAGTCAAAAAAATCCGGCAGGCTACCTGTTTCCCACTCCTGTATTCACATGGAGAAATGAATGTTTGAATAGAATTATGTTGTCTTAATACAGTCTTTCAGTGAGTAATGATCCAGATATCATACCATAATAAGGGAACATTTTGTTAATTGCTGGTTTCAAACCAACTACAAAATTGGTTTCAAGCTATGGTGACCTTGTGAATGAGAGACCTCCAACAATCCTAGCCAGCAACAGCTCTGCTTCGGTTTGCAACTCAGGGCTGTGCTTTCTTTGACTGAGTCAATCCACCTATAATCCGCTTTTTCTACTGCCTTTAGTTTTACAGATCATTATCATATTTTCTAACGATTCATGTCCTCTCTCAGTGTATCCAAACTACTTTTACTGTTTGGATATTTTTATGTGTTTGGGTCAATAGTTTCACTTGGCAAATAATCTCATATTAATGTTGATGACTGCGAAGGTCAGTGAATCTAGAGTCCCTTAATTAGCATCAGCTTGCCTTTGCAAATTAATAGTCTAAAAAATCAACTGCAAGGCAGCTGGCTTTGTTTTCTTGTTCTTTCTGAGACAAATATGATTTTTCATGGCTTGGGGTTTTATCGCTATAAACATTCTGCTCGATCTAGTGGTGATATGGAAATTCAGGTTTTAAAAAAAGAATTTGAGGGGAAAAGCAAGCTGAAGAGGCAGCAAAGTCCATGATAGGGCAAAAAGTAATTACTGTTCTATAAATGACTACAAAATTGGAGGATATAATTCAATTGGTAGAAACTGTGGCCCTTCTAATAGTGAACTACCATTACTGTCTGTATTCAAGTAAAAGAATACACTGAATAGAATACATTGTCTGAATTTAAAATAGCACTCTCTATTTTGGAAGGCCTATCCAGATGATTTTTAAATTGTGAATTTTAACTGTGGGTTGATTACAGTGGTACCCCGGGATACGAAAGCACCGCGTTACGAAATTTCCGGGATACGAAAAAATTCTATAGGAAAAAACTGTTCCGGGTTACGTTTTTTTTTCGGCTTACGAAAAAAATTTTTTGGTGCTTTTCGGCGCTTTTTCACACGGAATCGCGGCTTCCAGCGCTAGCGCCTATGGCTTTTTCGGCTAGCGAAAGATTTCGGGTTACGAAGGGGGCCGCGGAATGGATTATTTTCGTAACCCGGGGTACCACTGTATTTTGGTATGTGACAGTCTTATTCTTCAAACAGATATAATGTGTTTTAACTGGTTTATGTGTTTTTAACTGATGCTATATTTTTGACAGATGTTCCATGTTGTGTGTTTATCTCTTGTTCCCCGCCTTGATTCATGGGTAGAGATAGGTAAGAAATAAAGATGATCATGATGATGGTGATGATGATGATGATATCTGTTTCCTGCCTATTTCTTTCTGCTGAAGCTTTCTTCAACAATTCAGACCAAGCTATAATGCTTTGCCTTCAACTCTTCAATTACAGCTATGGATAAAGGTAATCACATTTCATGCTTCATGGTATAAGCAGATCACCAAGGAGTTAGAAGGGAAATTACTTTGCCGTTTCTGCATGTACAATACTGGGAAGGGCCTTCCTGTTTCTCAGAAAGTGCTGGAATTAGTTGCTGTGGGAGACTGAAGATTAGCATAGATTGACTCATGAAAGATATACGCTGAATTAGAAAAACATTGAAAAGGCCTGCTGTCTTGATTGCTTGCAAGTGCAGGGTGTTACATAAGCAGGGTGAGTGCAACTGATTCTGTTGAACCCATCAAAAGATTATGTGTCAACAGATTGAAGAACATGAATATGGCTCTCACAACTCTCCAGTCCTTTCTTGGGGTTGGGGAAAGGTCAGCGAGGGACCTCTGTCAAGAACAAAGAAGTATCACCGTACATTCTCCTTGCAAATTCCCTGTTCAGTGATAGATTCAGTGAAGTGACTTGTGTTCATCTGAAGCACAGAATTAGATCCTTAGGAATCCAGCTGATTCCTCATCTCCACTTGTCATTTGAGAGCCTTAAAGGCCATCACTTTTGGTCATGTTCGTTTTTTTTAAAAAAAAAATCATTAAAGATAAATGAGACTTTTTCACTGGAATGGCATAACACAGGGAAAGGATGTTTAATAATATTTTAACTGTCTTATATAGAGTCAGATGCTGTTACTCAGTATTGTCAACCCTGAGTGGGAGCACCTTTCTAGGGTTTCAAGCAGGATTCTTTCCTAGCCTTACTTGGAGATCCCTGGTGGTCTCCCATCCAAGTACTAACCAGATGTGATCCTACTTGGGTATTCAGGGTGGTGAGGGGGTGGCACTTAGCCCTTTCCATCTCATCTGATACAGTATTCCAGTCCACTATATTACTTTTTCCTCAGGCAAATGGATTTCCATTTAAGATTCAGCTGTGCAACTGCTGCACTTTGCAACCCATGTGCTACAAGGGGCATGTTAAAGCTGCCCAGAAACATCTGAAAGGAGAAGCTCTATGTGGATACCTCCTCTCCACTCCATTCAGTGCCCAGATCAATAATCTTTTGGAGTGTAGCTCCCAGAATTTGGCAGCCAACCTGGTCATTAGCCAAGCTGGCTAAGGGATTCTAGCAGCTGTGGTACAAAAAGTATCTTCTTGAAGCTCTCTCTATTGCACAGCATGTTTTCACACCAGTGCCAACAGACACTAGAAATACATTGTTTAGAGATTCTTCTTGTGACAATTTGGGTCTATTAGTTTCACTCCATGAAAGCATTTCATAGTGGACTTGCCATCTACACTAGGCAAACTTTAAGCAGGCAGAATATACTTCGGTTTTTGCATTTAAAGAGAAACTTGAGGTCCAGCAATCTGGGCCTGCTTTAAGAGACATTTTCCTGGGTGGGTGGGTAGGTGGGAAGAATTTTGAGCCTAGGAATTTGTAATGAATACTAAAACTGAACAGGGGACCAAAAATTTTTCCACACAAAAATCCCCCCTCCCCTGAAACCACAAGCTTCTTTTAAATATTATAACTTTGGGCAGGTGTGAGTCTTGTTGCTGCTACTGATAAATAACCAGCAGTCAAAAATCTTTGCTAAACCATTGGAAATCACTCAGTAGATTTGTTAGATGTCTAATAATACATTTTCTAGACATTTATATGGATATTTAGCAGTAGATTCTGATCTGTCTTTTGATCACTCCTGGTTTAAATCATTGTTGCACAGGCATTTAGCCATCATAAACATGATTAGTGACCCCAGTTCTCTGAGATCCAGTCCTTGTGAAGCCCAAATGGGACCATATATGAATTTACAGAAATACAAACAATTTTTAGGGGGGAAATCCCTTGAGAGTTCCCCTTCAGGCTCAGCTCAGTGGTGGCTGACTTGGAGAAGGGGAAATGGAAATCATAACAGAAAGAAGAATGAATTGGGGAGTCTTGAAAGAAAGGTGGTTGATTGGAATACTGGACAGGAATACATACATATGCACTGCAACAGTCTGCCTTATTGTAGGACTGGCCATGATAGAAAAACTTGAGGTCACACACTGCATCTTTTGACATGCTTTCCCAGAAAGCAACTCCCTCATGTTGGACTGTATTGTGCTGGAGGCAGCTCATGCAGTAATCTAGTGGATATTTGAAAGCAATATACAGTGTGTAGGCATGGCACTGGTGGAGGAACAGGGAAGGGAACCCTGTATGATTTGCTTTTCTTGAATCAGAGCCCAGGAGAAGAGGAGAAAGATGCAGAAAATAAAGGAAGAAACCAGGTTTGACTTTTAAATCCCTAGAACATTCTGATTAGCAAATGACACATACATGCAATTAAAGAACATGCATTTCTATGAGTTTTACTTACTTCTATATTTTAATTTCTGCCTAGTTAATGCTATTCCTCCCACCCTTTGTTGGAGTTTTACCAGCAATGGAATATGAGTAAGAGGCCTCCCACAGAGCAAAGGTTGCCATTTGACCCAGAAAACCTGGAAAATCCTGGATTGAAGGGATTAAAGATGGTGGGCCGGTTGAAGTAGTAAATCCTCATTGCAGGATGATGGTTTAGTTAAAATGTGGCAGGGGCGATGAAGCAGGAAACTGCAAAAAGACTGGCACTGGTAGGAGCCTCATCCCACCTGCAGGTTCCAGTTGCTACTGTATAGGCATGGTATTGCCACTTTATTCATACATTCCCTCCCCGAATCCTCTGACAGGCCCAGAAGGCAGGAAAGGAAAAGAGGTGAGCAGAAATGGCCTTGTGTGGTGATTGTGTTGGTGGCTTGAGCATAGGGCTAGGCAGTATGGTGGAACCTTGCTTCCAAACAACCTTGAGAGAATAAAGGGAATCTGTTTACTCTCTGCAGTTGTTTGGAAGCCTCCCTCTCGTCATACCAGTTTGGGGAAGGGGAGAGAAAAAAAGAGCTTTTAGTTTGGTACTAGTACTGAGGTTGAATTATAATGGTAGGAAAAGTGCAATTATTAATGTCCTGAACTTGCATAATCAGAATGCAAATTAATAATATGCATAATTATCATAATTTACATAGTATATAAATTAGATGCCAATCTTTCTCCTTTCTTTCATTTGATCATTCTTTCTTTCCTTTTTAAACATCTTTCATGTAAAGCGGTAAATGGCAATGAAAGATTTCAATAGCATTTCAATGGCAATGAAAGATTTCTGACTCAAGAATTGTTTCCGTTCATATTTATATTGCGGTTCGCAATCTAACCTTTCCTTGAGGAAAAAACAAATCCTTTAATTTTGGATTATTCTGGGTGGCTAAAAGAAAGTGGATGCATGTGAAACACAGAAGCCAGTTGGTGACTGAATATTGGCTCCAAGTCAAGCATTCTGTATGTAAAATGAGATTATACAGAGAAGGCAAATGCTTGTGCTCCCCTGGAATATGCCGTTTCTCAGGCCCTGGAAGTTTAATCCACTTGCAATCATTTCCTTTGGTTCTGGGTTAAAGTCTGCAGGACCAACCAAGAACTAACTCTGTAGGCTAATTTACTCAGGAATTTAGAAATGTGACTTTTTTTTTTATGGTAACTCCCCGAATCACACACTCAGCATGGCCTGGGAAGCCAAAGCCAACTAAACTGCTGCATTGTAAAGCCAGTTTGTTGGGCAGACATGACTGGTCCTCATGAAGCATTGACTATAGATGTGAAAAAGCCACTAGAGCACAAAAATATAATTTTAAAACCAGCAGTATTAACAGATATTGCAGTTTTCTCCTTTTGCCTTGTTTCAAAATCTACAAACTCTGTTTAGAAGAAACAGAGGAAGAAGAATTAGTCCTGGACTCACCTGGGGGCCCCATTTGGTGGGAGAAATAGAGCAGTCCAGTTTTCCTCTTTGAGGTGGGATCTCCTTTCTGGGAGCCCTTGTAGCCAGTACAGGGTCCTGATGAGTTCTGGCCAGTGGTTGCCAAATAGATAACATTATTATGTATTACCTGCCATGTCCCCAAGGTAGAATAATAGAATCATAGAGTTGGAAAAGACCGCAAAGGCCACCCAGTCCAACCGCATGCCATGCAGGAACTCTCACTCAAAGCATCCCTGACAGATGGCCATCCAGCCTCTGTTTAAAGGGGTTGCCATGAAGCCACACTGCAATACCACTTCAATTTTGCTTTCGCTTGTCCTTCAGCATTGCTGAGGGGGGGCTGCTGCCTGGTAATTAAGAGGCATGGACTGGGAGCTATTGGATAACCATTATATTTACGTTTTAACGTGATAAGAGTGAATATATGCTTGTTTTAACGTGAATAGAGCATGCTCTTTCAACTATTCTTCCTCCCCCCTCAACTTCTTTTGTAAATTGTGGGGTTCCTTGGTTCCTCTCTCTCTCTCACCTAAATATGCTATGCTCCAGTCATCTGGAGTCTCACTGAGCATGCGCAAGGGTGCCAATTCACAATTAAGAACCCACAGATATGATGGCTTACTTTGCACAGAATCTGGGTTGTGTTTGGGGAGGCCATTATAGCCAATTTAAGGTGTGATAAATAATCATGTAATTGCGTGAATTTTCGAATTGGCCTCGCTATCTTCTCTTTCGAAATTGAGAGCCTCCTGTCCCTTGTGATAAACTCCATGGTTTCCAGACTCTTCACCATTTTGGTCACCCTCCTTTGGACATGCTCCAGTTTCTCCACATCCTTTTTGAATTGTGGTGCCTAGAACTGGACACAGTATCCAGATGAGACCTGACCAGAGCAGAATAGAGTGGCACTATTACTTCCCTTGATCTAGACACTATACTTTTATTGATGCAGCCTAAAAGCGCATTGGCCTTGTTAGCTGCCACATCGCACTGTTGACTCATGTTCAATTTGTGGTCTACTTGGACTCCTAGATCCCTTTTCACATGTAGTCTTGTTCAGCCAGGTGTCCCCCATCCTATATCTGTTCATTTCATTTTTCCATCCTAAGTGCAGTACCTTACATTTCTCCATGTTGAAATTCATTTTATTATCTTTGGCTCAGCTTTCTAATCCATTAAGGTAATTTTGAAGTTTGATTCTGTCCTCAGGAGTATTGATGCGTAATAAGCTATAACATTTAAAACAATAAATACATGCAAACATTTAAAAAAAATTAAAATGCTATTTCAGAACTTTTAAAAACAATCAAAAATTGTCCTTAAACAATTTTAGTATGTTTGCTGACATTGAGAAATGGGTTGCAATTTGTATTATGTATTGTGGTATGGTAGGTTGTATTGTGTTACTATTTGTATTTTGATTTATTTGTACCAATTAGTTATTTTGTCTGTTGTTTGTCTGCATTGTTAATTTGGAATGTTAATAAAAACCTAATATTTTAAAAAACTTGTCCTTAAAAATAATTAAAAAAAAAAACAAAACAGACAGGGCAGTTTCAAGCACCAAAGGCCATGCAGAACAACAAAGTTTTAACTGCCTGCTGGAAGCTCAAAACAGAGCCAGACTACAGTATCTTCTTTTGGCAAGGAGTCCCACAGTCAGGGAACTGCTACAGAGAAAGCACTATCCTGTGTAGACACCAACCTATCCTTGCAATGTGTTGGGATATAAAGCATGGCCTCCACTGAAGATTTCAAAATCCCCTGTGGGAGCAGCACCCATTTTACTGAACAAGTTGGTTACTTTTCTGGAAGGATAATTGCTGTACAAGAGGTGCCGTTTATGTGGCATACTGAACAAAGAGAAAGAGAGAGGGAGAGGTACATGACAACATCCTGTTGGTGGGGGCAAATTAGATTACTTGCTAATTAGCTTACTTGCTGTTCACTGCTATGATCTTTGGAATAGCGGTATATAAATAAAACAAATTATTATTAATTATTATTATTAACATCCAGGCCAATCTAGAAACTGATTCTTCTTGCCCAGACATTCAGGCCCAGTAGGAGGCATTGCTGTGGTGACTCAGTAGCAAATGAAAAGCACTCTGCAAGCTCAGAGGCATACCAACTCCCAAAATGGTGACACAAACTCTGAGCCACTGTATGTATGTACTTGTATGCATCTGTATATACATGCATACATGACCAAATTGTTCTTTGCTTGGTCAGTGGAGGTGGATGGCTTTCATGTCAGTGAAGTAGTAAACCCCCCAGGTTCTATTATGAATTTTTTAAAAATAGCTACCCAAAGTGTGGAATGCACCTGAGATAACTTTCACTAAAAATGTCATTAAAAGCTAGACTGGGTTCAACACCCCACTGACCACGGGTATGTTTGCATGATTAAAACACTCCTCTCAGAATGCAATTAGACTGCAATCTGGCCACACACAATTCAAACGTATTCAGTCGGGGGGGGGGGGGGGCTCAAACTCCTCATAAAATGGAATTGCAGTTTTTACCAGAGCATCCACGAGGATGCAAACTATCAAACGTGTGGGTGTCTGCTTTGTATGTGTTGCATGGCTACACATGGCTGAGGATTGGCCACCAGCCTAGTGTACCAAAATACTTGAGACAATCCTGCCTCTTTCTTATTTAATTGTTATTGCCACCCCCATGTTGCTTTCAGCTGCTACCGTCTTGGGAGCAAGCCTGTCAGACAAGATCAGCTCCTTGCTGCTGCTATCATCCCTGGACTAACATCAAAATGCCATTGATGACTTCAAGGGAGCCATGCTGATTCTGTCACTCCTCCTGCTGGGAGAGAAAAGACCAAAAGATTCTTCCCATTGGTTGCCATGAAATGAGTATTGTGGTTTAAAAATGCTGAGTCTCAGCTCTACAGGACATTGCCTTGGGATGAATAAGAGCATTCATGTCAGAAGGCTTTTACACACCAGAGCCAGTATACTATTAATAAATATTTTAAAGCCACTTGAATGTTATTGTAAAAGAGCACTGAAACTGCTCCCAGCGACACTCTAGGTATGCACAGCCAGGCAACATGATTCCTTCACCCAACTATGCTCTGAGTGTGCTTTCTTTTTAAAACTGTAGATCATATGTTGAAAGGAAGGTACATTCCATCTCATAAATATTTTAGCCAGAAACAATTAGCTTGCATGCTTATCAGAGGCAGAAAATTGGCTCTTTGGTCTACAAGTGCTTTCTTGAAATGAGCTTGGAGTGGGAGTGGGATGGATGGTATGTTTAAACATTCCAGATATGAAATCAGGCATTGTCTCATAGCATCTCAGGGTGTGGGCATGGCTGAGCTTTATAGAGGAAGTCTGGCTAAGTATCTTCAGACATAAGAATGCCAGTGGTACCACTCAGTTCATGTCCACAGTTCTGACAAATGCTAGAATAGGCACGAAGCTTTTAGAACAGGGTGGAACATTGTGGCTTCAGATATGGCTCTTTAACTCTCGTCAGCCCAAGACAGCATAGCCAGTGGTAAAGAATCATGGGAACCATAGTTACCAACATCTTAAGAGCTGTGAATTCCCTATTCCCATTTATTACACTCATATAATGTGACTTTGAAAGGAGACTAGTTTCCCTCTTCATAAAATTAGTATGTGGACAGAGGGAAATGTCAAGCTCTCAACTTACTGTGGTCAGACAACGTCCTATCGCAAATACATCTGAGAATTCAAGAGAAAAGCACAATTTGCTTGCACAGACCCATGTTGTATAATGTATCTGTGTGTGAGGATGATGGTGAGGAACTGAGAGGCAGAAATTCTGGGTAAAAAGGGATTACATGCTCCCTTTCTAAATGCTTCTCTGTTCTATGTTTCCTTCTATAGTGTAGGGATGGACAAGTGTATCCCTTCAGATATGGCTGGACTATAACTCTCAACCACTTTCTAAGACTGATGGGAGTTGCAGTTTAACCACATCTAGAGGGCCACACATATCCAACTACCACTGCTGTAGTAGTTTTCTTTCCAAAAGACCATGGGAAGTATGCATTTTTCAAAATATTTCCATCTCCCACAGTCACACTGCATAGGAAACCTGAAGCCATGCTGGTTCTTTCCATTTTATGTGACTAACAGAGACAACCACAACAGAAACACAAGATTGTACACTATATTTTTTGGGGTGGCATTCTGAATGAAGATTGGCCTCCTTTCATTGGGCATTCTTACTGCATGACAAGAATTCAAGAGAAAGCATTGGAGATTCCTTCTACAAAGGTTTGAAAAAATTTCTTTTGAAGGGATACAATTCCCAGATAGGTTAGCTTGTGGATTTTTGGACCCACAGTTCACTATTTTCAAGCTCTGCTCTTTTTCAACTTTGCACTTCCAGCATCATCAGCTGTGCCAGTAAATGGGTAAATACAGGTCAGTGCAAAGGTCAACAAAGGATCTCTGCAAATTTGTTGAGGCAAAAAGGCCCGATAAAACCATGGCAGGTATGGTTGTTCTGTTAGACTGTAGCAAATATATCCCTATTATATTGATAAGCAATGCCCTTTCTATGTAGATTAGAATCCTATATACCTTTACCTGCCTGGTGAAAAGGAATATTTGAAAATCTGGTGCCAAGACAGAATCCGCTACAGCTGTCTGTCAGTTATGTCATGTCCTTATCTTGTAGTATGTTTTCAATGAAATAAATATTTTAACTGTCACCATAAATCTTTCAGGTATATTCTTAGTATTCCCCAGAGGCCATTTCTACTCCTTGCTTTTCAAATACTGAAATTCTTTCAAAGCCAATTTTGTCCAGAGACTTGTTTTAAGTATTTTTTTTTAAATGAAGGTAATATTAGATGTAAATTCTTAGGCCTGTTACAGACTGCCAAAATAAAGCTGCTTCGAGTATCTTTGGAGGTATGCTATTTAAATGATGCATGGGTCCTAAGAATTCGGAAGCTGCACCAAAGCTGCACCCCAGTGCTTAGGAATGGAGTGTGGCTTTGGCGTGACCTCCGGACTCTTAGGACCCATGCATCATTTAAATAGCATACCTCCAAAGAGACTCGAAGCAGCTTTATTTTGGCAGTCTGTAACAGGCCTTTGATTGTTTTGAAAGAAACATTTACGCGCGCGCACACACACACACAGGGTTTGACACTTATAAATTGGATGAAGAATTTACATGGACTAGAAAGAACTGTCAGCTTTTTATATACAACATCCATAGCTGACATATTATAAAAGCATCTCTTGTGTTAGTTCCAAGAATGTCTTGAGAGCTCATTTGGTCCAATAATGTTCAACAAATAGTATCTCAACAAAGTATTAACATTTAGCCAGAAAGTAACACACACAAAATGGCCTGCATCCTGTTAGTCATGTGCTCAATTGCAAGTCCATCTTACATTTGTGTACATATTTGGGGGGCTCATTGTAGAGGTTGGTATTCTCTTCCTCCGTCTGCAATGTCAAAATCTCCCAGAATTCTTTGTTGCACTGCCATAGCCCGCAAAGGCCATTCTATATGTGTTGGAGAGTAGAGTGGATTAGGGGATATGGGATGTACCTATAGCCAGATGCAGACCAATGGCATCATCCACTGAGAACTATGGAGGACCCCAGCTGATCTCAGCAGAAGATGTCCTCAGTCTTAGAACTTTATCACACCCGTTTTTTCCTCTGTTATGGCTACGGGAAGAGGATGCTCATGTGCGCGCGTGACCAGCCAAAAATGAATTTTATCACATGCCAAAGTGTCCTCCAAAAGGCCCCGTTCCGTCCCCTGGCACCAAGCCATCTCCGTTCAGTGCTGAGGGGCATGAAATATTCTGGTCGGAAGTTTTCCGACCAAGGAAAATGGCGCCCCTCAGTACTGAATGGGGACGGCTTGGCACCGGGGGGACAGAACCGGGCCTTTTGGAGGATATTTTGGCATGCGATAAAATTTGTTTTTGACCGGTCACACGTGCACATGAGCATCCTCTTCCTGCACCCGTAACGGAGGAAAAAACTGGTGCAATCAAGTTCTTAGTCTGACTATGAAAACAGAGCCAGATACTTCTCTAATCTCCCCCATCCCTGTTCTCCACCAGCAATAAAATGGCCATGGGAGGGACTATTGCAATAGAAGGGTGAATCCTGGCAATGTTCACATGGGAGACATAGTGGAGTCCTGCATGCAGAACTCTTGTGCTGTGCTTGGCCATGTAAGATCTTAGTCAATACTGAGAAAATACCAATTTCAGAACTGCCCAAATGCTGCTAGTATTAGAAAATCCTTGTTCAAATTCCAGAAAAGCCATTAATCTCTCTGGATAGCCTTGGACAAATCATTCTCTCAGCCAAACCTGTCTTTATAGCAAGCTAAGTAAGTTTAACACTACAGCCTAAATAATTGTCTTGTCCATAAAAGAGAAGTGTCCTCTTTTTCACTGCTGTTCCCTGTTTTGTGTACCTAAAGACAAGTTATTGCCTATAAAAATGCAATATTGACTTGCCAGTGCCATACACATTTATCTATTTAGTCAAGCTGACAAGGAGAATACGCATCTCTCAGGCTGCATCTGCACTACAGAAATAATTCAGTTTGACACTGCT
The DNA here is from genome assembly GCF_019175285.1 of Sceloporus undulatus. Lineage (NCBI taxonomy): Eukaryota > Metazoa > Chordata > Lepidosauria > Squamata > Phrynosomatidae > Sceloporus > Sceloporus undulatus. Next base: position 3,272,052 of record NW_024802934.1, read on the forward strand.
TTAACTTCTATGGCTCAGTGCTATGGAATTTTGGGATTTGTAGTTTGTTGTGACATCAGTGCTCTGTGAGAGAGAAGGCTAAGTATCTCACAAAACTAAACATCCCAGAATTCCAAAGCATTGAGCCATGGCAGTTGAAGCCATGTCAAACTGCATTATTGCTGCAGTACAGGTGCAGTCCCAGATACCTTTAATACAGTTGATCTCTATTAGGCAATGATTACATACCTACTTGATATAAATGCGTATATTGTTTCAGACATCATGGAAACATCATGCACTTTTCCCCTCCTTCCTTTGGATTATAACAGAAGCTTAATTGTAACAGCTATACTTATTGTGGGTTATTCCCTTGGCATTATGCTTAGCCTGAGGATGCAATCATATGCAGACTTACTTGAAAGTAAGCCAGCATGGCATAGTAGTTTGAATATTGGACTACAGCTCTAGAGACTGGGGTTTCAATTCTCTCATAGGCATGGAGACCCACTGGGTGACCTTGGGCAAGTCATAACCTTTCTCAGCATCAAAGGAAGACAAAGGCAACCTCCCTGAACAAATCTTGCCAAGAAAATCCTGTGATAGATTTGCTTTAGGGTCCTCATAAGTCAGGAATGACTTGAAGACGCATAACAACAAAGCCTCACTGAATATGGTAGTGTTTACTTGCAGGAAACCATGCATAGAAATTGCTTTGCAAGGCTGGAAATCCTATGTACATTTTCCTGGCAGTAAGTATCACTGAACATATATATAAGACTTAGGTAACCACTGAATTATTTCTGAATTACAGCTTCAATATTTTATTTACATTCCTTATTATGTGTTGACATTCCCTCCCAACAGTCTTCAGTTTGCTTAATGGAATCTTTTGTGGTATGTTGAAAGCCTTTTCTGGTGAGTACCAGGGGGATATAAGTATCTTATTTGTTAAGGTTTAGTTTATTTAATTAATATTTTCATATTCTGTACTATTTTATGTACTGTGAAACTGAACAATACAATCAAAGTCATATTTTAATGTTTTAGTCTAGCAGAAGTTCACATCTGATTTGTGTTTTTCTTGTTTCTCCATTTCAGTTACAGTTATTTTTTTAAAAAAAGGGGAAAAAAAGGCTAGTCTGGCATAAAACAGCTTTCTGGAAAACTTTTGCACACACTATTAATACTATTTCTGCATCTCTTAACTTAGGATATGTTGGAGAAATTTTGCTCAGCTCTGCCAAGAAGCGGATTCCTTTGTTATTAATACAAGCCATATTTAGTCATGTATCTACATCATAAAAGACCTCCACTTTCATCCTAGCACTCAACCCCTTTATAGCTAAATCTCCAAAGACCTCTGGATTTGATTTTACATACCCAAAAAAGGTAAAACAAAAAATAAAAATAAAAAATGGGCCTTGGAGGAGCTATTTTTAGTTTTTAAAAAAGGCTTTTTGTTATATATCTTAGGATGTTGCCTGCTTTTGATTGTCTCCTTCTGTGCTGTCTGCCTCCAAAATAACAAAGAGCAGTTCCTGACTTTTAAACAAACAGGAGGCAAGAAGGGTGAGAAAGAATGAAAAAGGGATAAAAGGGATAAATCTGCTTAGCTCTATTGTCTGACGAAGAACGTGGAGTTACAAAAGACATGTCTGTGTGTCATTGTAGTGACATAAGGAACGTTTGGCTGTGCCTGGCTTTTGCTCAGAGAAGTTCAGCCACTCTGCAACTTTGGCCAAGGAACTGTAATTTCCTGTTAAACAGTTTGATATTCTAAGTTGTATAGATGTTAATATCCCTGGACCAAAGTGGCTGACAATGTAAAGTGGAATATAGCTTAAAATCAACCATAATTTTAAAGAACAATTAAAATACAGACGGCCCTTCATATCCATGGGGGAATCTATTCTGGACCCCTGATCAGATAAAAAAAAAAAGATGGACCTCAAGTCCTATTGTCCCCAGTTGCTGCACCATATGAAAACAACAGGGTTTGCTGTCCGCGAATGCTCAGATCTGCAAATGTAGTCTGTGGATGGCGAGACCCCACTGTATAATGAGTTATCAGATTAAGATGGTACTTAATTAGATAATTAAAGCATAACGAATAAGAAAAAAGAACAGAGCTTCACATTAAAAGACCAGGAGTAAGAAAAGGGAGAGAGTGTCCAAATCACTATACTGTAGGAGAGAGTTCCATTGCCTAGGAGCAGCCACTAAGAAGACCCTCTCTCATGTTCTCACCAGTACCTGTGATGGTCATGGGACGAAAGAATGCCTCCCTTAGGAGATCTCAAAACTTAGGCAGGCTCAGGGAAATGCATTCTTTCTGATAGTCTGGACCAAAGTTTTATAGTGCTTTATAGGCCACAACTAAAACTTTGAACTGTGCCCAGAAACAGACCAGTAGCCAGTGAAGCTGTTGTAATAGTGTAATGGTTGTAAGGGTGTAATAGACGGTTACACCAGTGAACAGTCTGGCCACAGCATTTTGGGCCTTCTGAAGTTTCTGAATGCTCTTCAAGGGCAGCCCCGTGGACAACACACTACAGTAGTTTGCTCACTTTTGGATAGTTCATCAGCTGCACCCTTTCGTGGGAAAGGCAGATTTAGCCACAGTGGTTCATGTCTTAGTTACCTCCTGATTAAACTACTGCTTTATGCTCTGTGTGGGTCCGCCCTTGAAAAATGTTCAAAGGCTGCATCTAGTGCAAACACAAAAAGCAGACTGGTGTTAGGTACACATTTTAGACACCGTATAATACTTGTCTTACTAGAAGTGCACTGGATTCCAGTCTGCTGCTGAGCTTAATTCATGGTGCACATTTTGACCTTGTTGTGTGCCTTCATTCTGTTTCGAACTTACAGTGACCCTAAGGCAAACCTATCACTGGCAAGATTAGTTCAGGAGGAATTTGCTTTTGCCTTCCTCAGGCTGAAAGAGTGTGACTTGCCCAAGGTCATTCATTGGGTTTCCATGGCTGAGCAGACATTCAAACTCTGGTCTTCAGAGTTGTTGTCCAGCACTCAAACCAGTACACCACAGTGGTTCTCAATTTTGATCCACAAAGCCATACATTCCATGGTACCAGGATATCTGAAAGACTACATCCTCCCATGTGAGGTGTCCAAAATTAGAGCTCCCCAGTGAAAGCCCTGAAGACCCCAAACTTCATGAGATAAAGGTGCTATGCGTATATAAGAAGGCTTTCTCTGTAGAAGCATCTCAATTCTGGAACTCCCTGCCAAAGGAAGTTAGGCTGGCTCCATCTGTTTTGAACTTCTGACAGGAAGCCAAGACAGTGTTATTCTGCATGGCATTTGATGTTCAAAACTGCTCTGCTTTAATTGTTTGTTTTTAATGTTATATTTAGGGATTGTTTTAAAACTGATTTTAACAATTTTTAAAACGTATTTAATATGTTTTAAAAGTTTAGTACTGTTTTAAACACTTGTTTGTTGTGCATCATCTTAGGAACCCTTGCAGGATGGGAGGCAATATATAAATGCAATCAGTCAGTCAGGTAATCAATCAGTTCAATGCTTTCTTCTCAGATGAAAACTTTCTTACCTGTGCAAAAAAGGGAAAGGTGAGAGAACAGATGTTATGGACAGTAGGAAAACTTGTGGATGAGCAGAGTTTCTTCAGCCTTTCTTTTTCCCCTTTAAATTCCACTCATCCATCCTTTCACATAGGAATGGGAAATGGTCAGACCCATATTAGAAAAGATGCTGCTATCACTCTGCTGCTATAACTGGAGTTTCAGAAAACCAAACAGCACATTTTTTCTTTTTTCTCTCTCTCCAAAACCTACAGACACTGTGGACCTCAAGTTTGTGTCTGGCATTCCTTTCTAGAGATTATATCAGCATAGGAGAAATATAGTGTTTGGGAAACTCCAGAAGGAACAACTGAAATATAAAGTTTGGACCAGAATTTTCTTTTAATTTTGAAACTCACCTAAGTCTAAATACTATTCAAAGTTCAGTAGCCATCCTTTTCCAGCCACCAATTTCTAGATTCTATTTTAAAACTAAAATAACTGCAGTGAGTTAAATGTGACCTCCAGGCAGAACAGTTTAATAAACCACCTCTTTCCTTTGTTAATCCAAATCAGAATTCAGATGCTCTGTTTACTGGTGACATAAGTCTTCATTTAAATACAAAGATAAAGAATGCTTGCAGCCTTTGTGTAGTAAGTCTGTGTCCCACATGACTTTCTGTTGTTTCATGAAGTTGACATATATTATTTAAAATGTGTATACCAACGTATAAAGGAAGAGGAGTGGGTGAAAACATCTCAGATGAAATCGAGCTTGACAATACCCTGTATTACTTTTTGGACTACAACTCCCAGAATTCCCTGTACATACTGACTGGGATTCTAGGATTTGCAGTCCAAAAGCAATTCTTCCAAACTATTCCTGCAGGGTAAACATGTCTCCTCCCTATGCCTGTTCCTCAGCTAACATAGATACAAACAGCTCTTCAGTTTCTGTTTGCCTCTTTCTGTTGCTCTAGAAACTAAAAGAAATGTTTTGATATAAGCTCAGCAGAGAAAAGAGGATGGTATCTGTGTTCAGCAGGCCACAGATGTACTCCCATACTGAGGTTCTCATAGCCACAGGATTACAGAACTCCCCCAGTAAAGAACTTTATCTCAAGATGGCATGATTTCAGGGATTCAGCTTTCTCTGAAAACCTGCATTGCTAAGGCAACCAGAGCAACAAGTCACTACTCCTAGGTCTTGCCTAATTCACCCTAATTCATATTAAAATAGTAACTTAATGAGGGATACCTTTGATCATTTTGTGGCCTAACTGTAACTGCCAGCAGTTACAGCTAGGCCAAAGATACATTGGCTATAGTATCGATAGTTAGATAGTCTACTCTCTACAGTTAGACAGATCAGAAACCTTTTCTACTAGTTAATCTCAGTGTGGTGTAGTGATCTGAGTGTTGGTCTATGACTCTGGTGAATAGGGTTTGAATTCTCACTCAGCCACAAAGCCCACTGGATGACTTTGGGCAAGTCACATACTCACAGCCTCAGAGGATGGCAATGACAAATCTCTTCTTAAGAATCTTGCCAAGAAAACCCTGTGGTAGCCAGAAGCCAGAAACAACTTGAAGGCACACAACAACAACAACAACAACAACAGAGATCTGGTCACATAGCCATCTTCCAATAGAACAGCTCTGCTGGCTAAGATCTGCCAACAGGAGAGCCATGAAGGGAGGCAGAAGGGAGACAAGTGAAAAAGGACCTGCACTATGCCCAATCCAAGCCTCCTCCTGTCCAGGGACACAGTCAGCACAAAGCTAGGTCTGGGAGAGCTTAGTCTAACATCCCAAGGTGAAGAGAAATTTGGATTCACTACAGTTTCAACAGGCCTTGTGTTCTATGGCGCGGTACAGACCGCTCCTTTGAGGTGGCCTACACCCGCCCCTTTTCGCTGCGGATTAGGGCCAGGGCATCCTCACTGGCAGTTCTGCGGTCCCAATCCAGAGTTTTTCCAGGCACACAGCATACACTGTAGACCAGATCTCTGTAATATCCATATCAAGTATCTGAGACTAAAATAAGAACTGTTGTAATGTGGCAAAACTTTGTTTTGAAACTTATCTTCTTGTCACTTTCAGGTAAAAGAAACAAGAAATCTTTTCAGTCTTTCTAATTGACTTTGGATCTATGTAGAAAACAACACTCCATACACCTATGAAATGTCAGTGTTCAGGCTCATTCTGTTTCTGAAGTCTCCCACATATATTCCCAGCTGTTTTGGCTTACCATATCACATGTGCCTTAATCAGCAAACACACCAGCTTGAGCTAAATTGTTGCCACGTTGTAATATTTTAGACAAAGAAGCTCTTGTTCAAGGACAGAACTTTCTACACTTTAAACTTTAAAGAAAACAAAACCAAATGCAACTCAGAACCTACTTTTTCAACTGTAACTAAGCTAATAAGGAAAAGAATGTAGAAGGCACCAGCTACACAGTACTGCCTAACTTACAAGTATGACTGTTTAACCTCAGAAGACTGAGTATGGGAAACTTTTTCAAAGCAAGAACTTTGGTAATATGGGGCTCTCTGGCGGTAAAATTCTCCAAAAGTGTCAGAGTACTAAACCAAATGCCAAGGGTGAATAGAAAGCATTTGGAATTAATATTAGTTTTGAAAGATTTTAAATCCAATAAATATATGTTGAAGAGGACCAAAGGACATATGATTATCAAGACCTCTTTGTATTTATAGTACGTGTTTTAAAAAACTTGCATGGCTGGGATCCACATTGACAGAGTCAACTTTAGTGCTAACCAACATATGCCAACAGATATGGAAAATAAAACGATGGCCAACAGATTGGAAACGATCAATACACAATCCCATCCACACACAAAAAAAGTAACACAAAAACTACAGCAGCTATAAGACCATAGCTCTAATCTCTCATGCAAGCAAATTTATGCTCAAAATTCTGCAACATAGACTCTATACATCCATGGAGCGAGAAAAATCAGAGGCCCAACTGAGGTTCAGGAAAGGAATAGGTACTATGGACCACATTACAAACATGAGAGCTAATAAAGTACATCAGGGAATTCCAAAAGAAAATCAGCATGTGCTTTATAAACTATAGCAAGGCCTTTGTCTGCATAGATAATAAACAGCTGTGGAATGCCCTTAAAGACATGGGAATGCCAAAACATCTGATAGTCCTGATGAAGAATCTGTATTCAGGACAAGAGGCTGCTGTCAGAACACAATGGTTCCCAATTGACAAGGCTGTATCTTATCACCCTACCTATTCAACATATATGCAAAACATATTGTAAGGAAATCAGGCTTAGACACAGAAGGAGAAAGAGTGAAAACAGGAGAAAGGAATATCAACAATCTAAGATATGCAGGTGACACCATAGTACTAGCAGAAAACCTCACAGACCTAGAACAACTACTAAGGATGATCAAGGGAGAAAGTGCAAAAGCAGGCTTACTAGTGATCATAAAAATCATGACCATGAAGAACCAACACGAAATTGACCTAGACAATGAGGAAACAGAAAAAGTAAAAGAATTCTCATATCTGGGATCAGACATTGATAGCAATGAGAATAGCAATCAGGAAATCAGAAGAAAATTAAGAATGGGGAGAGTGGCTGTGAAAGAATTAGAAGAGATCCTAAAATACAAAGATAGGAAACTGAGCACAAAAGTTAGAATCATACAAGCCATTGTATTCCCTATTACCATGTATGGATGTGAGAGCTGGACAGTTAAGAAAGATGATAGGAAGAAAATCAATTCATTTGAGATGAGGGTGCAAGTGGTGGGATTATTAGGTGGAAGTGACCATGTTCTCCTGGTGTTTGTTATACAATGGAAAGGAGAAGCCAGGCATAGTCAAACATGCATTCTAGACTTTAGGAGAGCGGATTTCAGTATACTTTGGCCTGTTACAGACTGCCAAAATAAAGCTGCTTCGGGTCTCTTTGGAGGTATGCTGTTTAAATGATGCATGGGTCCTAAGAGTCCAGAAGTCGCGCCAAAGCCACACTCCATTGCTAAGCACTGGAGTGCAGCTTTTGGTGCAGCTTCCGGATTCTTAGGATGCATGCATCATTTAAATAACATACCTCCAAAGAGAACCGAAGCAGCTTTATTTTGGCAGTCTGTAACAGGCCTTAGAGAAGTATTGAGGGTGATCCCGTGGTCAGAAATACTAAAAGGGAAGGGAGTTCAGGCTGGATGGGAGTTTCTCAAAAGACAGATACTGAAGGCACAATTTCAAACAGTTCCAGTGATAAAAGAAAAACGGGAGAAGTCTCAAGAAACCAGGATGGATGACTAAGGAACTTTCAACTGAGCTAAGTTTGAAACGGAACATGTATAAGAAATGGAAAAAGGGGGAAATCACAAAAAAGGAATTCAAATAAATAACAGGCATGTGTAGGGATAAAGTCAGAAAAGCTAAAGTGCAGAATGAACTCAGGCTTGCTAGAGAGGTGAAGAACAATAAAAAGGGCTTTTTTGGATATGTCCGCAGCAAAAGGGAGAAGAAAGAAATGATAGGGCCACTGTGTGGAGAAGATGGCAAAATGCTAACAGAAGACAGAGAAAAGGCAGAATTACTCAACACCTTCTTTGCCCCAGTCTTCTCAGAAAAGGCAAAGGGTGCTCAACCTGAGGATAATGGAGCAGAGGACAGAATAGGGGAATTTCAGCACAGAATAAGTAAAGAGATAGTAGAGGAATACCTTGTTAATCTAAATGAATTGAAGTCTCCAGGACCAGATGAACTACATCCAAGGGTATTAAAAGAACTGGCAAATGCAATATCGGAGCCATTGGCAATAATCTTTGAAAACTCCTGGAAAACAGGAGAAGTCCCAGCAGACTGGCGGAGGGCAAACGTTGTCCCCATCTTCAAAAAGGGGAAGAAAGAGGATCCCAACAATTATCGTCCAGTTAGTCTGATATCAATACCAGGAAAGATTCTGGAGCAGATCATTAAACAGAGAGTCTGTGAACGTCTAGAAGGCAATGCCATAATCACAAAAAGTTAACACAGGTTTCAGAGAAACAAGTCATGCCAGACAAATCTGATCTCTTTCATTGATAAAATTACCAGCTTGGTAGATGAAGGGAATGCTGTGGATATAGTATATCTTGATTTCAGTAAGGCCTTTGACAAGGTTTCCCATGACATTCTTGCATACAAGCTTGTAAAATGTGGGCTAGACAAAGTAACTGTTAAATGGATCCGTAATTGGTTGACCGGCCGAACCCAAAGGGTGCTCAACAATGGCTCCTTTTCATCCTGGAGAGAAGTGACCAGTGGGGTCCCACAGGGCTCTGTCCTGGGCCCAGTGCTATTCAACATCTTTATCAATGACCTGGATGACAGAATTGGGAGCATACTTATCAAATTTGCAGATGACACCAAATTAGGAGGAATAGCTAATACTCCAGAGGACAGGATCAAAATTCAAAATGATCTGAATAGACTAGAAAGCTGGGCCAAATCTAACAAAATGAAATTCAACACAGAGAAATGTAAGGTACTGCACTTAGGGCGAAAAAATGAAATGCACAGATATAGGATGGGAGACACATTGCTGAATGAAAGTACATATGAAAGGGATCTAGGAGTCCAAGTAGATGATAAGTTGAACATGAGTGAACAGTGTGATGCGGCAGCTAAAAAGGCCAATGCAATTTTAGGCTGCATCAATAAAAGTATAGTGTCTAGATCAAGAGAAGTAATTGTGCCATTGTATTCTGCTCTGGTCAGGCCCCACCTGGAATATTGTGTCCAGTTCTGGGCACCACAATTCAAAAAGGACATTGAGAAACTGGAGCGTGTCCAAAGGAGGGCGACTAAAATGGTGAAAGGTCTGGAAACCTTGCCCTATGAGGAGCGACTCAGAGAGCTGAGGATGTTTAGCCTGGAGAAGAGAAGGTTAAGAGGTGATATGATAGCCCTGTTTAAATATGTGAAAGGATGTCATATTGAGGAGGGAGCAAGCTTGTTTTCTGCTGCTCCAGAGAACAGGACCCGAAACAATGGATGCAAGCTACAGGAAAAGAGATTCCACTTCAACATTAGGAAGAACCTCCTGACAGTAAGGGCTGTTCGACAGTGGAACACACTCCCTCGGAGTGTAGTGGAGTCTTCTTCCTTGGAGGTCTTTAAACAGAGGCTGGATGGCCACCTGTTGGGGATGCTTTGATTTGGATTTCCTGCATGGCAGGGAGTTGGACTGGATGGCCCTTGCGGTCTCTTCCAACTCTATGATTCTATGATTCTATGATTCTAGGTGCTGGAGAAGAGAACGGAGGGTTCCATGGATAGCCAAAAAGACAAACAAATGAGTCCCAGAACAGATCAGGCCAAAAATCTCCATGATAAAACAGGCTGTTGTACTTTGGAGACATCATGACAACGTGCAGATCATTGGAAAAAACAATAATGCTAGGAAAGGTAAAAGGAAGTAGAAAGAGAGGAAGGTCACATGCTAGATGGATGAACTCTATTAAAGATATCAAAAGTATGAGTTTGTGGGAACTGGGCAGAGCAGTGGAAAATGAGGGTCTTGGATATGTCTCATCCACAGGGTTACCATGGATTAAGGTTGACTCAAGGGCAGTTAACAATAACAACAAAAATGGCTGAGATGAGCATAAAAATTTTGAGTTCACAGTCGGGGTGAATGGGGAATGTAGCTGTTTCTTGGCACCAGTGACAGAAAATTTTTTCTTCAATGTAAATGCCTGTTTCAGAAAAGGAATTTCTGTTAGAACCAAAGGAAGGGGAAAAGGGGTTAAGTTATTCTCCACACTTACTCTGATCCCAGTAATTATCAGGCCCTCCAGCTGGTGCTATTTGCATATTTAAAAACTTGTACATTAAATGCAAAGACAGCTTTAATACCTTCTGTAGTTTTACTGTGAATTATAGTCATAGGCAGCAAAATGGGGAGTGGTAAAGTGTGGCCTTGGGACTGTTTTTGTGGTTTCTGACCCCTTCACACCAAAGAAAAGGGATAAATTGCCTCTCCTGAAAGCTCACAAGAAAGGCAATGTACCTTTTAAACTCATTATAAAATTTCAAAACTAGAAATGGACTCCTGACTGCCAGGAGGCTCCTCCCTCCAACTTTTGGGAGAGTGGTTTACAGAATGTTCTTGGGCAATGAAATTTCCTCCCACGTGTACTACAATTGCCCATCCTGGCTGTATATATTTCAGGTAATAGGGCTCAAAAAAATTACTTGCTTTTGGGTCTTGGAAAACTAATGTGTTCAAGGTTTGCTGATAGATGATGACTCAGTTCAGACTGTGCATAAAATGGCTTCTTTGTGTTCAGTTTCAGTGCACTGCCTGAGTCATTTTAAGAAAGATATATCCTGGATGAGGCTAATCAGGTGTATGGACAGGATTTGTATCTGACATGATACTCTGTCATCCACTTTTCTTTCTTGGGAATTTCCTTTCTGATTAAGGTTTGTAGTTGCAATGTGCTCTTAGGCTTATTTGTCATCTCTCTGCTTTTAATCAGAGTAGATGATGAATTTCCATTTTGTATTAACCATGCCTAATAACTGAATAACCCTATTTCACAATACATTTCTGAAACCCACATTCTGTTATTACAAGACAATATATACCAAAATATGGATAAGTGGCTCAGTCCAATGGGCTGTGTAACATGCTATCTGTTCAATCTCACTTTAGTTGGCTTGCACAAGAGAAGATCCTATGAGGATGGTACTTCAGCATCATTGGAAGTAATTACAGCTCTCAATATCTTTAAAATAAATCAACATGTTAACACAAAAACACATAGCACTAAAATGCAATAATAAATACAAGCACTTTTGCAAATGCATTTTATTCTGCGAAATTCTTATTTTGACATTTTATCTATGGCTGCATCCTCACTGCAGAAGTAATCTGGTTTGGCACCACTTGAACTGCCATGGGTCATGGCTATGGAATTCTGGGAACTGTAGTTTGTTGTGAGCTCTGGTGCCACAACAAACTGATGTTTTCAGAATTCCATAGCATTGAACTACGTCAGCTGAAGTGATATCAAACTGGATTATTTTGGTTGTGCGGAAGCGGCCTTTGCCTGCCTCTGCACTACAGAAACAATCCAATTTGACACCATTTTATCTGCCATGGCTCTATGCTATGGAATCCTGAGATCTGTAGTTTGTTGTAGCACCAGAGCTCTCTGATAAAGAAGGATAAATGTGTCACAAAACTACTCTTCTCATAATTCGATAGCTTTGAGTCCTGACCATTAAAGTGGTGCCAAAACGGATTATCTCTGCAATGTGGATGTAGCCTTTATCATATTCATTATCTTCCTGATTTATATTCCACTATTCAAACAGATGATCAGGAGGGCTTGGAAGAAAAACAAAGAAGAGACATGAACTTGTTGTCTAAATATTAAATCTTGTTGATTTCAAGTTTCTGCACAAACGGTATTGAAACAGCAATTGTGATTAATTGCTATTGGTTACCCTGATTGCAGAATGAAACAGTGTAAGGAAATTAATTGAATGAATTAAGAGAAGTGAGAAAAAAACAAAAAGAACATGCCAACCTCTCAAACCAGTCAAGATTCAAAGTCCTGCTGGTGCACTGTGTCTGTGTAACTGTGCTAGTATAGGCAGTGGCCATAGTTACACAACAAAGTGCTGCAGCTAGGAAGAAAGGATAGAAGAAGAAATAGTTTGTTCGAAGTCAGGAGATTTGGGGCACAATCTTACATGTAGCAGACAGATACTACACCTATGCAGTTACACATGTTTCCCACTATTGGTAAGAAGCCTTAAAGCACCCAACCTGAACTGCCATGGCTGTGTACTGGCTGGGGTTGGGGAGCTAACCAGGCAGCACCTTTCTACTGTTTAGAGTCAGGAGACAAGAGCTCAGGTCATTTCCCTGTAACCTCGGTGACTTAGGGGAGAAGCAAAAGGACAAGGAAAGCTCTATGGTGTTCATACCACACTCCCTAGCGATATCCTGGATACATAGACATCAATATGGTCATCCAGAGGACAGATTTTATCTATTTCCTCTGTGATAATTACCTTTTAAAAAAAGTAATCCTGTACATTTTCCTCAACTGTTCTGAATAATGAATCACAATTCCCCTATTGTTATAATTTGGAATAGCACTTTGGTCTTAATGAAGCCAAGCTAAGCAAAACCAATATTTTAATTTCCAGTCTAAGCATTTTAATCCACTTAACTTGCTTTTCTCACTCTCTTCTTTTCAAATAAATAGTACCTTGGACCTTGACTATTAGGTTAGTCTGATCCTACATTCTCAATGTTAAATGTCAGTTTGCGAGTCTGAACAAATTTGTATTACGTTCTAACAAGAGAAGTGCTTTTCATATTGTCCAAGTGAGTTTCCATTTGAAAGAGACCTTTAGTCTCAGGTGATTCACTTTGTTTTCTGTTAATGTAGCTAAGCTAACAATAACATTTACTTAAGTCTGCAGGTTTCAAATGCATTACTCACCTTCAGGGTAAAATATGTGCAACAAAAACAGCTGGCAAACACTCCAAGGTCCTAGCTGGCTTTCCTTCAAAAGACAGTGAGGGAGCATTTTCCATCCTTAGCTAAGAGCTCTGTACTGCATAGAGCTTAAGAGGCAAGTACTCTGCCATGTGTCATTCAGGAATGTGACTGTACTAAAGCAGCAACCTGGAGGCTTAGCACTTTGCCAAAAGACTATCCACAAAGTAAATTAATGAGCTGTTGCACAAACCAGTGTGCTATTTGGGCTGCTGTAATGAAGCTTAACTTTTTTGTTTCATTTCCTAAAGGCTTTCCTGGGACAAAAGGTCTTCAGTAACAGGGGGGAAATTAAAGACGTGTATTACATTGATAACTTAAAACAAATGAAGCTACAAAAAAGAAAGAAAGAAAAGCAAATCTCTTTTCCATCTAAATCAAGGAACCGATTGAAGACCTACTTCTCTGTGTCTGATTCTAGTAATGGAATAGATAGGGACAAACAGATTGGAGCTTAACCCAGAAAAAGGCAAAGACAGTGTTGATTGGCTGCAAGTCAGCTCAGGGAACAGGAATCCACCCTGTATTAGAGTTACACTTCTCTTAAAGACTCAGGTTCACATGTCTTTCAGTACTCCTGTATTCAGATCTGAATGTGCATATCCAGCTTTCAGCAGCAGGAAGAAGGACCAGCTATGACTAATTTATCAACTGTTAGAATTTAGTCAAAATTCAACATCCAAGGAGAAGTGGACACTATTGACATCTTTGTTTCCTATGGTGAATGGAGTTTCCTCTTCAGGCCACTAGAACTGAACCTGAACTCAACCAAAGCTGCAGTCAGTCTTTTTCATGAGTAATATAGTTTCTGTAGGAATCAGTGATGATGGAGTAGAATAAGGAGGGAAGAATGGGAGTGAGTGACTGAACAGGTCTACGTTCTAGCCCTTGGGTATATTTTACCACTGCCTTACCTATCACTGTGATTTGGGGACATACAGTGAATGTAGGGTTGCTATCACCACACTGTTTTTTAAAAACCTTAAAATGTTGGAAGGTATCATAACTTCACAGCTTTTGCACTTATCCTTCTGAGTCTTTGACTTTGGCTTAAAAGGAGTCCTGGTGGCACAGTGATTAAATGCTGACAGTGCAGCCACAATGTTGTGAGTTCAATCCCAGAGGGCTCCAGGCTGACTTAGCCTTCCATCCTTTCGTAGATCAGTAAAATGAGTATCCACCTTGTTGGGGGTAGTTGCCTTACAGGTTGTGAACTGCTTAAAGGGTGTCTAGTTCAATATGAAGGAGTATAGAAATGTAAATGCTATTTGAAGCTTTCTGGCCTGGGGATGCTGTATGATGTGTGCTTCTCCATAAAAATGAGAACTGGGAATGGGAGGTGAATCACTCCCCATGTCCTAAATCTGTGGGAACCGCATCTGAATTGGCCATTTATTATTATGAGCCTTTGAATGTTAAGTGGACCCACATTTCTGTTGACTGTCATTTTCATAGTAATGGTCTGCAAGGAACATAATGAGATTAAGCACACCTAGTTGAATTCTTTCTGCTTGAAAGGATACTCGTGCACACAACCTCCAATAACAGTTGGTCTGAAATCTGGCAGCAATAGGCTTTATTACAGGGCTGTAAAGCATGCAAATGTCATTTTATTGTGACAAAGAGAACAATCATTACAGCTGGTTTTTAATTTTTTCATGACAGTCAATGGGAGGCATAAACCTTCAGATGTCTGAATGTGGGCCCAAGTTAAAGTGTTCCAGCTCTGAATTGGTCCAAGCAGATGTTGAACATTTTTTGAAGGGTTATGTCAGAGTCCAAAACAAATCTTGGGGTATCTGCACATTTCTACTAATTGTACCTTTCCTGGAGGTGTCAGATCTTGTCTAGGTGACAGTTGCAATACATTTGGAGGCCTATAATGCACATTACTTGACATTGTCTTCAAAACGTGTTCAAAATCTATCATTCTGTTTCAAAGTCAAAGGAAGTCAATGCTGGTTTTGACTTGAAAAGGCCTGCATGACTTGGGAGCAGGTTATCTAAAAGACTACATTGTCCCTGCTGAGCTTCTGTCTCATCATGATAAGAAGCACATTTGGTTTTCTCAGTGGCTGCTCCCAGCTTATAGAACTTGCTACCATCTTATGGACTAGCACCATCATTGTTATCTTTCTGTCATGTAGTGCAGATATTTTTATTCTAACAGACGTTTGAGTTTTTAACTTGATTTGTTTGTTAAAGAAGGTTGAATATTTCATCCAAGCTGAAACTCACATATATTATGCAAATTACGATTTGTGAAACTCTCAGCAGCAATGATAAATTCCATAATTTTGTGCTGGACCATCACTTGAGAGACACCATCCTAATCATTTAGTTACAGGCCAGTGTGGTAAGGCTTAGTATTTGACTTTAAGAAAACCAGTCAAGCACTTATAAAGAAGTGTGGCCTTAGAAAACAAGCAAAACTGTAAAGTAAACGAGTGTAGGCATGTTACAACAAAGAAACTGTCTTGAGGAAATATCCAGAACAAAGCCTAATTGCTGATATGATCAGCTTTAGTGGTCAGAAAAACTGGAGTCTAGTTCAGATACTCTCCAACTGCCCCAGGTTGGCACAGACAGTCATGGTTAATCCTCTGCCATCCCAGTTTTAAAGCTCCTTTTAAAATGACCTAGTTTTTTCTTTCCTCCTCACATTTTCTTCCTTTGTCCTCAGCTTACTTCCACTGCTGCAATTTGAGTTCAAAGTGCAAAAGTAGTTTGCAATCAATTGAATCAACAGTGGGGAGAAAGAGGAAAGGGCAGGCTGAGACAAAAGCAAAGTGCCACAGCATTTCCTAATCTCTGTATTCTTCCCCATTCATAACTTTTCCCATCTTGACTACTTTCTGATGTTGCTAGGACACGTGTCCCAGTTTTCATCTGAGAAATGTTGGTAAGTTATGGGTTCATATAACTGTATAAGATGTTGGCCCTGTACTATCAGTGTTGGTCAATCCAGTAACCCATTGCCAACAATGACTGGCATTAGCTCTCTGGGATCTCAAAGCAGGATTCTTTCCTGGCAAGGCTAACTATTAATTAATTAATTAATTATCACACTTTTCTCCTGATGCAGAGCCCAAATGCTCTACCACTAAGCTGCAAAATCATAGCGTACAAATCCAAAAAACTAAACTAAAAACATGCTTTTTTAAAAATTAAACCACCTTGAATCCCTTGAGAGAAAGGTGGGATATAAATTAAACAAATAAAAAACATGTCATCTTCCAGCCTATGAGGGAGTTGACCAGGCAGGCCCAGCTCCATCAGGGCTACCCTGGAAGAAGAGACTCCTTCCTCCATAACTGTCATCTTCTGGCCTAGAGGGAATTGACCAGGCAGGCCCAGCTCCATCAGGGCTAGCCTGGAAGAAGAGACTCCTCCCTCCATAACTTTCATCTTCCAGCCTGTGATCAGGCAGGCCCAGCTCCATTAGGGCTTGCCTGAAGAAGAAGAGCCCTCCCTCCAGTCCATCTGCCTTGGTCCAGGCCTCAGAGGGAGAGAAGAATGCTGGACCTGATCCCCTCTCCCCTCACCATTCCCTTCTCCTTTTGTGTCATGTCTTTTTAGATTGTAAGCCTGAGGGCAGGGAACCGTCTATTATCCCCTCTGTTGTAAGCTGCCTGGATTCCCAGTGATTGGACGGCATATAAATAAATGCCATTATTATTATTATTATGAGAGCATTTCTCAGCTTACACAGGAGACCTGACTAATTCAAAAGCAACTTGAGACTCTTTTCCACTACTGAACATTCAACCCAGTCTTTCACAAAGACAAGATGTTGATTCCTGGGGGCACTCAATTTCTGTGCTCTGTCCTTTACCAGTTTTGCCCTGTTCACCCCTGAAAGACTTCAGGCTTAACTCTGTTTGAATACAACAAAGTAAAGAATAATATCTCTGTAGCTAACAGCAAGCATGGCCAGCAACAAAGCTATCCTAGAAGCATTATTTTATTTACTGTTTTTACAGGAAACACTTTCTGTCCATCTTGCCATGCTAATTCTACAAATGCAAAGGAATTTACTGAGATAGAAGGAAGCCCCCCTCTCCAACTGCCACAAAGGACTGACCAATATTCTTTGTAAGTTGAATTTAACAGCTTTTATTACAGAAAATTACAGGGATTCCAAACAGTGGTGAAATAAAAATCTGCAATGATTTGAATGTTCCAGATTCAAAGACAGAAAAGCTGAGTTTTGCATAGTTTAGACAACAGTAACAGATTTTTTGTAGGTTTTTCAGGCTATGTGGCCATGTTCTAGAGAAGTTTATTCCTGAAGTTTCGCCAGCATCTGTGGCTGGCATCTTCAGAGAATGCCAGCCACAGATGCTGGTGAAACGTCAGGAATAAACTTCTCTAGAACATGGCCACATAGCCTGAAAAACCCACAAATAAACTATGGATGCCGGCCATGAAAGTCTTTGATTTCACAATAGTAACAGTATCCAGCTGCATATTTGTGCTGTAAAATCTTTAGGCAAAACAGAACTTTGCATTATAAAAAATGAACTTCTTTTTAATCTGAAATCATCTGCTTTTATTGTCACAGAATATAATATAAATCACCAAAAGAAAATTTTCTACAATTTTCTGCAAGATGTCACAAAAAGCAAAAGCACAAAGAGAAACTTTCAAGTATTCTAAAACAACCATTATGTAACTTTTTGAGTATCAAAATAATTAATAGAATAATTCTATTTTATTCGTCCAGGCTGCATACTCATATCTAAAGCTAGAAATTTCATAATTAGAAACAAAACACTGGGTAAATCTGAAAAACAGATGTTACTCCAAAATTTTATGTGCATAAATAAAATGAGGTATCCAGGTTTTACAATATTCAAAAAGGTTAAAGTAGAACATACAGTGACCAAAAGACTTGGTGATGGGTTGGAGTGGGGATCAGCATTCTTAAAATGAAATGTATACTTTTACATAGGAGGATAATAAAAAGTTATATAAAATACAAGACATCTGACTGAAACAATGTACTTAGTATAAAGACAAATCACATAGAAAATAAATAGACAATAAATAAAGGTCATTCTAGTATACTTATTCAGATATACTTGTAATGGTTAATTGCAAATAGAATCAGAAATATTGACTGTACATTATTCCTAGAAAAAAAATTAGGCAAACTGTGAAAAACAAAATATTTATCTTATTTTTTTTCCTGGCATTAACCTGATAACTACAGAGTGTTTTGCTGGGATATTTGTGGTTTAATTTCCTAGGGGGAAACACATGAGTACTGTATTTAGATATACACATACTGTAAAGGTAAGAGGAGTAATTATGAGGAAACTTCACTGTTTAGTAGCATTAGATCCTGTGCTCCTACATCATCTGAAGCAGATGAATTTCCCATCCCCTCACAGTTCTTCTACCTAAACAGATACTGCAGAAATTATGTAGTGGATAACTGATAAACTTTGGAGGGCTTTTCTTTATGCTAAACCAAACGCAAAGCACTCTTTCATTATTGTACTAATACCAGAGAGACAAAGTTGATTAGTGTCTGAGTCACTGAAATCAATTTCCTATCTGCCATTTGCAAATAATTGGATAATGCCAACCTGAGGGAATGACTTGGCTTTGGCAAGACTTATTACATAGTACTCCCTATTAGTCTAGTTTGGTTTCCTGTTGATAAGAGCACCTGTAGAGAGTTTTGTGTTGCTGAACATAGTAGAAGCATTCCTAATGCAGACAGCAGACTAGCTATCCAAAGAAATGCCCTGCAGCACAAGATGCTTCACTTTTGATCCATGTAATATTTCCTCCAAATCCATGCCTTCTATCTGTTTTGGAATTCAAATGTTGCTAGCTCTCTTTCACTTCCACCTCAAACCCTGATAGCTGACATAATCTCAAGGCTGAAGGGAGATCCTAGGATACAAAAGACAACTCAGTTCCATTGATAAGTCTCTGGTTATCCATCAGTTTGGTCATCAGCCTATTTATGCTAATTAAGATGGATAAATCCAATGTGCTGTCATCCATAATGCAGGAGACCTTAACTTTGCCAGGAAGCCTGCTAAGCATTGCATATAGAAGAATAATAGTATTTCTAGTTTATTAAAAACAATATTTCAAATATCCTATAAGAATTTCAAATATCTTATAATAATTTCAAATATGATTTACATAAAATATAATGAAATAATGAACAAAAGCCAAGTTAACAGTTTTTAAAGGTATATTTGTGCCACAAATTGTTGTCTCTACCAATATTAAATTGCACAGGGAATCCCAGTCTTTGGTTCATAACAGCTTCATAAATTCGGATGTAATGAGTCTTCATAGTTTGCACAATTGATACCTTTGCTTATGAAATGTCCATCATAAGGCTACAACCTATACATCACAAACTGTAAGTGGCTCTTGTTCCACAAAGTGCAGCTTCATACAAACACACAAACTGTTGGGGTAGATGTGGGTTTTAATCAGGCTAATCCATTTAGTCCACAAAATCCTCAAAAGTCTTCCTTTACCCAAATGCTTTGCTATACATATGTGCACCTACGTAGTTACATTACAACTGACAATTCATCAGGATTCTGCCTGTTTGAATCAACTTTGTTTACAAAGTTGTAGTAAATGTTACAGTAAGCTGCCTTGAGTCCCAGTCTGGGAGAAAAGCAGGATAAAAAGAAAGTGATAGATGGATTCTCCAAAGAATACTGATCCAGCCACACTAATCAGATTGTACCCTTTGTAACCCAGAAATGACCCCCTCTTATATCAGTTCCTAATCTTGTGATCACCAAAAGCATAATACATAATTCATAATACACCAAGTTCAGAAGATACTGACACCAAAGAACTTTCACAGTGGCTGTTCCACTGTTATAGAGACCTTTTCCTCTAAAAATCTAACACAGCCTGAATGGATATTTTCAAGTGACATTTCAACATAAAGTTGTCACAAAAAGATTATCTCATATAATTCTGATTCAGTTTCTCACAAGAAATGGCAAATTTAATTGTAAGCCTCTTTCTTCAGATGTTTGTCATGTACCACCTCAGACTACATTGACAAAATAGCCAAAGGAAATATTCACTATCTACAATAGTAGATATTGTTAAAAAAAACACACACGCCATGTGGGGACCCTATTAAATGGAAGTTGCAATGAGACATAGCACCATACTGTATAATGTATTGCCTGAGCTTTACTTGCCTTGGCAAACAGGCAAAAGAATCATGTAATTATTAAAGTATTTCACATAACTTCAATTTTTATCATTTATTTTTTGCTTCCCTTAACAGCACATAAACTAAAAATTATTTTAAGATATATTTTGCTTTTGATTTTTATTGTCAGACTTGAGTTTAAGGGAAATGTAAGATAAATATCCAGTATTTATCTTCTTTTGTTGTGTGTTTTCAAATCATTACTGACTTACGGTGACCCTAATAAAATCACATCTTTTTCTTGGTAAGATTTGTTCAGAGGGAGTGTGCCTTCCTCTGAGGATGAGAGAGTGTGACTTGTCCAAAGTTACCCAGTGGGTTTTCATGGCTGACTGGAGATTTGAACCATGGTCTCCCAATGTCCTAGTCCAACACTCAAACCACTAGACCATGGTGGCTTTTTTTATCTTCTTTTAGACAACATCAATAACAAACTGCTTTTCTTTGAGCCTGCAGGCTACACTTCTGATTTGTCTTAACTCTGTATTGAAACAAGTTTGTATATCCATCAAGAATCAATTATTAACAGTTCTTTCAGCCACTGTCTCTGCAGACACAAGTAGGGCATTCCAATCGTTTCAGTCACACCATGTGAGCTATCTTCCTCAGGTCTCTGTATTTCTAGGAAAAGGTGAGTTCCACCAATCAGATCAGATAGTCAAATATACCAATATGAAAGATAGGCAACTCAGAGGTTTGACTCAGGTATGACTATCTCAACCTATGAATCACTCTATGAATAGCATAAGTAAGAGGCTAATGTGGCCATAGGAGTTGCTTATCACAAGGGAACTTGTGTGATTGTGCCAATAATATTCTCCATCATCCTGAGATCTATAATAACAATTTCCCCTCCATCTCATAAATGGAGATCGCTAGGAGCAGTTAGTTTGGAATTTTGAACCTGGGATATTTGAAAGGATGTCATGTAGCAGTTGTAACAAGCTTGTTTTCTGATGCTTCAGAAACTATGATGTAAAACAGTGGATTCAAATGAGAAGAAAGGAATAATATATTTAAAAATCAGGAAACATTTTTGATAGTAAGTTCCATTAATCACTGGAACAGATTACCTTGGAGGATGTGGCACACTCCTTAAACAGAGCCATCACTTTAGAGTGATATAGTTTTGTGTTCTTGCATGGCAATAGGTTGGCCCTTGCTGTCCCTCCCAAGTATTCTATGATCTCAAAGTCTTGTCTGAAACAACTATCAATTTGTTTCTCTTTGCTAAAGCCAAAAGTATCAACTATATGCACAGTCCTGTTGTACTAATATTCCAGTTCCAGGAAAATGTTATCAGTATCATATTTCATTGCTACACTGTATACTCAACCAAAAGTTTAAAAATATCAATTGTTGCTATTTTAGTAAAAGAAAACAAAGAAAAAACTGTTATAAAAATATAGAAGAAATGGGGGAGGGGGGAGGGGAGGAAGAAAAGCACCTGAAAATCTTACATTATCTTAGACAAACTATTTAAGCCTGGTAATTCCCTCTAGAGGTAGACTCATACATTAACAAATTCCAGGCTCTGAATAGACCTGTGAAATACAGCCCTTTAGAGAGACCAACCTTTATTTCCTGTTGAATCCTACTTCATTCTGGCTGGACTCAATTCCTAACATCAAGAATAGGCATCTTAGAAAATTCAAACTACCATAATTGAAACCTGGATATTTTTGAGGGGGTCAGCAGGTCATCTCTGCTTACTGGCAAACTTGAAACAAAGCTGAAATTGGTTTCAGCAAATCTGTTTCCCCCCGATATTCCATTAAAACTATGCATACATACTGATACAACTAATTGTTATAAATGCCAAGTGAAAACCTTCCAAATAGGAAGTTAGCAAAGTACAGTAAATGCTCCCTCTGCAAGTACAAAATTGAAACAGAAACATGATCACATATTGCACAAACGTGTATGTAAACAGAAAATAAAGTAACATATATGTTGGATATTGGGTAACCAAATTCTCAGAATTAGAAACACTGGCAAAAATTTGGGTGAAATATTGGAGGGGTGATGTTGACTCCCTCCTCACCCATAGAAAGCCTGGCCCACTGAAACAGCTGCTGTGTCCTGTTCTATACAATAAAACAAGCAAACTTTTGTAAAACAAAGAACCATGGAAAAAATATCCACAGAAGAATGTACACTTCGTATTGAAATGAAAGGCTCACATGAGCAGGAGACTAAATTGCTGCCCTTTCCATACTTGTTCACTGTTTTTCATCCTTCTGATGGGCAGAATTAAAAAAATATAGCCATATTAGCCTGTAGGATCAGTATGGAGAGAGATCTTGTAGCACCTTTGAGACTAATTTAAGAAAGAAAGAAGTTGGCAGCATGAGCTTTCGTAGATTTCAATCTGCTTTCTCAGATGCATTTGGAATTCCTAAATCTACTTCCTCAGATGCATTCCTGAGATGCATCTTCTGATGGGCAGGCAATACTCTCGCCTGAATTAAAACACAAGTCAGTCTGACACCTAACAAGATTTACTTTCAGAAGGTATAAGAATTGCCCATATTCAGAAAAGGGCCGCAGCTTTTGCAGTGGTTGCCAACACTCTGCCAGTCAAGGTGCTGATAAAAATATTTGAAGACATAAATGGCTTGGGACTTGAGCCTCTCCCCTTGTACAGTGGTGCCTCGGGTTACGAAATTAATTCGTTCCGTGGCACCGTTCGTAACCCGAAAAGCCTTCGTAAGCCGAATTGCCATAGGCGCTAATGGGGAAAAGCCGCGATTCCGTGCGAAAAAGCCGAAAAAAGCACCAAAAGTTTTTTCGTAACCCGAAAAAACATTCGTAACCCGGAACAATGTTTTCCTATGGGATTTTTTCGTATCCCGAAAATTTCGTAACCTGGGTATTTCGTATCCCGAGGTACCACTGTATATGCCTGCCTGAAACTGAGGGGGCAATACACTGTAGGAGGGCATAGTTATGGAATATCTTCCCTTTGGAGGTCAGACTGGTGCCAAATAAAACATGCCCTTTTGTTGGAGTCTTTGGGATCAGGTGATTTAATCCAAGCCTGCATATGTGCATGGCTTTACATTATCTTAGGTTGTTTTAAATGTTTCTAACGTCTTTTGTTTTAACTTGTTGGATTATTTAAAGTGTCTTGAGTCCTTTAAAATTATTCTTACTGTTTCAATTTAAAGGAGTAAATGCATACTTATTTTTTCATCGGAAGTGATGAGCTGTCACCACACACATATGCTCTCCCATGCAATTTGGGAATTATTCCATCAAAATTTCCTGCAAAATCCACAAACATTTTGCAGTTTGGTATGCCATTTTCTGATCATATTCTTCTGTAGATATTACAATATCCAATAAGTACATTATATCAGATTCAGCCCAAAGGTATATTAACATTGTCTCCTACTTCTCAGAAGTGATTCTCCACAATTTAACATTTATACAAAATACATTTTATTGCATTAAAAACACCCATCCTTCTGCTCCATTAGATTCAATTTGCCAACTTTCATAATAAATTAAAACGTAACTTCAAGTAAAAGCTAATGGAGGCTTAAAAGCATAATTCATATATCACAGTGAACTCTTTAAACTCACACACAGTATAATATTTACAGTAGGTCACAATGGACAATACAGTTGCTGTTTCTTTAAAAACTGTCTGAGGTAGCTTAATGTACAATACAGTACAAGGGAAGAGAACAGCATACATGTCTGACTGATGTAGCCAGCAGACGAAATCTTTTGAGTCATCTAGTAAACTTGTGCTTAAATGTCCATAACTATTTGGGAGTTTCAGTCCTGGGTTTCACAAAAGACAGAATGTACATGCTCAACAAATCCACCATGAGGCCTCTGCTAATTATTTACATGTGCTGAAGTGTCCAGCCTCCAAGTTGGCTGGCCAACATCATATCCTGTGTGTCTGAGCGGAGTCAGGCAGAACAGCCATATGTGCAGCCTAGTGCAAGAGAAAGTCATGCTGCACAGAACAGTTTGGACCTGGGCATGCCAAAGTAATGTATGCTTTTTGGTGTCTTTAACTCATGTAAGACAGAAAAGAAATGGTGCATGGAGACTGAATGTTTGAGCTATAAAGCTGTTGATAGGTCTAGAAACCATTTCCCCACCAAATAGGGGCAAGGTGAAATTTAGATGAGAGAAAGAAAGCCTTTAAAAAGTCAGGATTTATGGTCTTCTAAAAGGAGCTTATTCAGTGAAATTACAGTAGCAGCAAAGTCCACTAGCTCCACAAAATCTGATGTAATTATGTTAACGCCCATGATGCCTGGTTTCTGTGACTTCACCCAGTTCAGAATGAAAGGCAGATTCCTAAAGGGAAAAGAAAAGAGAATGTAATGCATCCATTGCCAAGTGCTTGAGGCATACTGCATTTCATAAACAGCATGTTGATTAATAATAAGCATCATACAAAATTCTAAAAAATTTAACTCATGTTAGTTTGGAGCCAGATCCTTCTCTATGGAATTCACCTCACAAAACCCATTGTTTTGGGGGCTTGGCTTTTCCCTTCTCCCTGCACCTCTCTATGCTTTCCTCCTAAGCTGGTTGGTGACCCAGATGACTTCGGGGGAAAGAGCGAAAATCACCATCCTCCCAATTCTATTTATCAAGGTTTCCTCTGGATCCAAGCGCTTTCCATTTATGTAAGGAGATATTTGGTAAACTGGAGAGATCCTTTGGGTCCAACCAATTGTGTTGTTAAAGAGCTGACATTTTGGGAAATTAGAGTAGCAGCCAGTTAATAAATGTGTCATATTGTAAAAGGTTCTGCTCATAGCTAAGAGAGGGAGGCCAATCAGATCCAAATACAAAATTAAGACATCAAAATTGTCAAGATGTGAGTAGGGGAAGGAGATACGCAAATGTTTTGAAACTTGCTTTATATGTTTTTCATGATGACACTTTTAGGAACATGTGGTTGCAAAGAGAATGAAAGGCTATATATATGCTTTTGAATTAATTCCTTTTATTTTTGTGCACCATTTTTGCATTCTTGTTTAAAATATCCAGCACTTTAATGATCAAAGGTCAGAACTTTATTCTACTGCCATTACAAATTGCAGGAAATGTTGTCACACATTCAACATGCTTATGATGAACAGGCATGAGTTGGACAGACAAGCATATGGTTATGCGTCTGCAGAGAAAAGCAGGTTGTCTACCTATGTCTGTGGCTTTTCTAGTGGTCATCTGTGAATTTATACATGTGGGTCATTGTTTACCTGCATGGAGATCTTCAGAAGCTTCTAGAGCTGCATTTTGGCAGTAACCCACCCCCTCACCTGCACGCATATAAACCATGCATTCCTGCTGAAACTCAGTTCCAAGACTGCCATTGGGAAGGCTGGAGAAAGGAATGGCATGAAAGGAGGATGGGTTGTATAAGTTCACAAATGATCACTTGAAGAACCACAGTTATAGGTAGGCAAGTTGTTCTTCTTCTTTGTAGCTCTGTGAGTCACATGTATGGGATTATACCAAGCTAAACTCACTGAGGATGGTGGGTTAAGCCAGGACTGATGACAGAACCATTCTACCAAAACCTTATCGGCTCAGGACGAAGCATCCTCAGTAATGAGACAGGAACATAGATGGCTGTAACCATTTATCTGTGAAGCAGGGTTCCAGGAGAGGAATCCCTCTGAGATATGTTGATGAGGTGGTTGCTGCCTGAGTCAAGTGAGCTGTGGAAAGGGTTTCCCAGCAAGGGAGTACACAAAGCGGATAGCGTTCACCACCCAGTAGGAGAAACCCTGAGATGAGATAGCCATCCTTTTCTTATAAGTGCTGTAGGTGATGAACAGATGCTTTGTCCAATAAGTACAGAACAGGAGCACCCACCTGATGTCTGAGGTATGAAGGGCATACCCAAGGTTAGAAAATGGGATTGCATGCAGGTTGGAAGCACCAATGACTAATTAAGATGGAGAGTGGGAATCTTAGGGAGGAAAGAGGTACCAGTAGAGAGGACCACCTTGACCCTATGAAATGAAATTAAGGTGGGTCCATCCAGAATGTTGCCAATTGGCTGGCACTATAAATAAAAGGAAATCTGTTTTCCTGGAGAGTAGGTGAAGATCACAGGATTTCACGGGTCTGAAGAGGTGCACCATAACCTTAGCTTTTTTAAAAAAAGTATACGGGTGATATATATTTGATAGATACTAAAATATAGCTCTAGAAACTTCTGAAGACCTCTACACAGGTACACAATGGCCCATATATGTGAGTCACAGAGAACATAAAGAAGAACTTCTAGGTATGTGCTTGAGTTGGTCAGTGTAAAATCTGAATGCAAGTTTGTTTGTTTTTTAAAGTGCCATCTTAGTCCAAATCAAGGAAGAGGAATGAATGGCTCTCCAGATGGTTGGATTGCTACTTGTATCAGCCCTCACTATTGGCTGTATTGGCTATGGCTGATGGGAGTTGCAATCCAACAACATTTCCAACTGAATGCACCTGTTATCATATTTTCAGCTTGTGTAAGCCTTCTGATAGGAGATTTGATTCTGTATCTATCATTTGGTTGCCCTTTCTTATGCTACAAATATAAGATCCCTTTCTTTTTCTGCTATTGATCAAACTCCTAATATCTGTTTCTTTGTCAGATGCTGCCAGGTTGGATCTCACTAGTGTTTATATGAAGTTCATTCACACACACACACACACACATGGCCTAATATGCATCACTTTATGTATTTTCATTTCACAACTGCTTCTCCCTTACACCTGCTTACATTGAATCTCATTTGCCATGGTAATGGCTGTGCCTCCAGTTTGCCAGACACCTTTTTTTTTGGGGGGGGGGGAATGCTTCATAAACTACTTTTCTTTACATCATCCTAAATAAATTCACCAGCCCTACATTTATTCTAATACGAATCTAAGATGGACCCCACTGCTCATATCTTACATCTTAATATGCTCATAACAATATGCACTGCATTCACATTAAAAAAATTCAGATACATATTAACCACAAAGGTTTTGTTTTGCACTGAAGTTAATTCTCTAGTACAACTCTGCAGCTATGGCTTACATAGGTTGACATGCACTTTCATTTCCAGTCCTCCTTACATGCCTCCATGCGTGCAAACAAAACATTACTTGGACCATTAATGCACATATGGCTTGTGTTTACAGTCACATTTTCAATTTCCAGCCAAACAATAGGAGGATGGGAATAAAGACTAAGGGACCAAAAACCTGAACAAAGAAAAAAATACTTGGTTGACAGAAATTACTGTGCAACTTTAAGAGATTTTATTAAAACATATTTTGTATCATTTGAGATTTGGAGTGATGGCGGCAACCCTCAGTTGTAACTTTTTTGATATTAAATAAAATAGAAGGACAGATAGAAACTTAAGAATTGGAAGGCCAAGGGCCATTTAGTCTAATGCATTGATAGTGTAAGAATCCATCATGAAAAATAATCCAAGAGGTGATCATGGTTTTAATGCCAGCTCCCAAATGATTATCACTTCCAACTCCAAGGTAATCTAACCCATTGTCAAACAGCTCACTATGAACTGTTTTAAAACTTCAGAATGCTTGTCTCTAAATGCATTTGCTCTTAAGAAAGAGAAAAGGCATTTAGCACCATCTACTGTCTTAATACTGTAGAGCAAAACTACTTTGGAAAGCTGAAGAGAAAAGTTGTGATTATAAGATATGTGATGTTTAATGGTGGCACAGAAAAGACATGCCTAGTTTTGATAACCAAGAAGCAGATAAGGATAGAATTCATTTCTGTAGAATCTTTAAAAATGAAGATTCTATGAATCAGCAGCTGGAGCCTGGTGTAAGTCATACTGTCAGAACTAAAGAAACTAATTGAAGAAAGAAACAGTCAAGAAACAGTCTGAATGCCAGAACTGAATGGAGCATGGATTCATGCCACAAAATTTACTCCTAGTCTCCCTGCTTCCAACTTTTCTTCAATTCACTAGGGGAATACTTTCAGTGTTGTCATTGTTAAATAATTTGGAGTCAGAAATCCTTGCTGATTTATCTTCAGCCTAACTCATCCTCAATCTATGTATGATTTTTTTCAGTTAAAATTGAAGTCTTCTTTGACACTGCAATATTTCCAGTCAAGTGCTACAGTAACACAAATGGCACTGCAACCTTTAGTAGCATAATTGGTGGTGTTAATTATTTTTCAAAACAACGACTAATTAACCATGGAATTGAAAATGGTTGCTAAAACATTCTCATGTGTTACCCATGAACATTTCTGCCCAAGGCATTCTACAGAGACAGCTCTCACTAAGATCTCGAATGACCTTTTACAGGCCAAGGCTAATGGCCTTTACTCTGTTCTCATCCTTCTTGATTTGTCTGCAGCCTTTGACACTGTTGATCACTTTCTCCTAATTGACATACTCTCTGACCTTGGGTTCTCAGACTCTGTTCTCGACTGGTTTAGATCGTATTTGTCTGGCAGATCTTTTGCAGTAGCTGCAGGAGGTCAGACTTCTTCTCCTGTTCCCTTATCTGTTGGAGTTCCCCAGGGCTCTGTTCTGGGTCCCCTTCTGTTTTCTCTCTACACACTGTCCTTAGGAAAACTCATCAGCTCTTTTGGCTTTTCCTACCATCTATATGCCGATGACACCCAGCTGTGTCTTTCCGCCCCCGACCTTTCTCCAAGGCTTGAACAGCAAGTTTCGTCTTGTCTCACAGCTGTCTCGCAGTGGATGCGCCATCGGCGTTTGAAGCTCAACATGTCCAAGACGGAGCTTCTTGTCTTTCCTCCTAAGCCCACCCTTCAACACTCCTTTTCTGTCTCTGTGAACAACATTTCTATTCAACCAGTTCAGCAAGCCCGCAGTCTTGGCTTTATCTTTGACTCTTCTCTGTCGTGTATCCCTCAGATCCAGACCACAGCCAAGGCTTGTAGATTCTTTTTGTACAATATTGCCAAAATCCGACCATATCTCTCCGCCTCTACTGCCAAGATCCTGGACCATGCCATAGTGATCGCACGACTTGATTACTGTAACGTCCTCCTGGCTGGGCTTCCTCTTTCTCACCTCCGTCCTTTAATCTCTGTTCAGCATTCAGCTGCACGCATTATCACTTCCACCCACCGCTCTGACCACATCTCTCCTGTGCTGGCATCCCTTCACTGGCTCCTCCTCCCTTTCCGCATTCAGCACAAGCTCCTGCTGTTGACATTTAAAGCCCTCCATGGAATGGCCCCTCCTTACTTATCAGACCTTCTTTCTCCTCACCTTCCCACCAGGGCCCTCCGTTCTGGTAGTCAAGGTCTGCTGTCTCAGCCCAGGATTTCCTCTGCCCCATCCCGGATTCGCCCCTTTTCACTTGCTGCCCCCCACTCCTGGAACCTCCTTCCCCCACAAGCAAGAGCCATCACTTCAGCTTTAAAACGGAGTTGAAAACCATCCTGTTCAGAGAAGCCTTCCCAGGCATTGCATAATTGTTGCTTGCTATTTGGTGTTCTTTTGTTGTCTGTTTATCAAACCATTTCCTGTATTGCTATGTACTGTATATGCATTATCCTACTTGAGAGTATGTATTTTCCCTGGAAAATGATTAACCATCCATTAAGAACCCAAGTCCTCCCTCCAGTCCATCTGCTTTGGTCCAGGCCTTGGAGGTAGAGAGGAACTGCTGGACCTCTTACCCTTTCCCTCCACCACTCCCTTCTCCTTCTGTGTCATGTCTTTTTAGATTGTAAGCCCGAGGGCAGGGAACCGTCTAACTAAAAAGATCGTATGTACAGCGCTGTGTAAATTTACAGCGCTTCATAAATAAAGGTTAATAATAATAACATATATGCATTCAGAGAAAAAGTCAGCTAACCTTATTTTGGTCTATGGGTGGCAGCAATTTGCCACTGTAACATCTGTTACAATAATTTCTATACCCATTTTCATGTAGGGCCAGCCAAATGATAAAATTTTAGCTTACCTGTGAACAAGTGTGTTTTTCAGACCACGGATGAGATTTCGTGCAATAGTTTTGACCCTTGGTGTGAGGATAGCTTGAGAAACATGAAAAGTTCCATATTTTTCTCGTTCCCCAAGAGTGGTCTCCAAGAACTGTAGCAGTTTATGTACATTAGTGGTGTTTGCCCATGGTGCTGGCATTTTATTCCCTGGCCACAGAATGGGGTATTCTTCATAGAGAGGATGATGGTAGAAAATAAGAACCTGAACAGTGTAAGAGAAAAAATAGAATGCATCAGAAATCTCTTCCCAAACTAAATTATTTTGATAAAATTACCAGCTTGGTAGATGAAGGGAATGCTGTGGATATAGTATATCTTGATTTCAGTAAGGCCTTTGACAAAGTTCCCCATGACATTCTTGCAAACAAGCTTGTAAAATGTGGGCTAGACAAAGGAACTGTTAAATGGATCTGTAATTGGTTGACCGGCCGAACCCAAAGGGTGCTCAACAATGGCTCCTTTTCATCCTGGAGAAAAGTGACCAGTGGGGTCCCACAGGGCTCTGTCCTGGGCCCAGTGCTATTCAACATCTTTATCAATGACCTGGATAACAGAATTGGGAGCATACTTATCAAATTTGCAGATGATACCAAATTAGGGGGAATAGCTAATACCCCAGAGGACAGGATCAAGATTCAAAATGACCTGAATAGACTAGAAAGCTGGGCCAAAGCTAACAAAATGAAATTCAACACGGAGAAATGTAAGGTATTGCACTTAGGGCGGAAAAATAAAATGCACAGATATAGGATGGGTGACACCTGGCTGAATGAAACTACGTGTGAAAGGGATCTAGGAGTCCAAGTAGACCACAAGTTGAACATGAGTCAACAGTGTGATGCAGCAGCTAAGAAGGCCAATGCAATTTTAGGCTGCATCAATAAAAGTATAGTGTCTAGATCACAAGAAGTAATAGTGCCACTCTCTTCTCCTTTGGTCAGGCCCCACCTAGAATATTGTGTCCAGTTCTGGGCGCCACAATTCAGAAAGGACATTGAGAAACTGGAGCGTGTCCAAAGGAGGGCGACAAAAATGGTGAAGGGTCTGGAAACCATGCCCTATGAGGAACGACTTAGGGAGCTGGGGATGTTTAACCTGGAGAAAAGAAGGTTAAGAGGTGATATGATCGCCCTGTTTAAATATTTGAAGGGATGTCATATTGAAGAGGGAGCAAGCTTGTTTTCTGCTGCTCCAGAGAACAGGACCCGGAACAATGGATGCAAGCTACAGGAAAAGAGATTCCACCTGAACATTAGGAGGAACTTCCTGACAGTAAGGGCTGTTCAACAATGGAATGCACTCCCTCGGAGGGTGATAGAGTCTCCTTCCTTGGAGGCTGGATGGCCATCTGTCAGGGATGCTTTGATTTGGATTTCCTGCATGGCAGGGGGTTGGACTGGATGGCCCTAGTGGTCTCTTCCAACTCTATGATTCTATGATTCTATTGTCTTACATTTGAATCACATTTGAACTACAGTCAGTAAATTTGCTTTCTAAATGTTGGGCAAGGAAAGACTTGAATTGGTGTTATGATGATACTTATACAATGGGAATGATACTTCAATGTTTGTATTGTACTGAATGCAATCAGAAGATCCTAAACAACATTATCTTGCAATCCTTAACTGTCACACCAAGTTTACAAGACAGGCAAATATTAGTAGTTTCATATTACAAATATAAAAAAATTAAGGCTGCAAAAATTTTACATGATCCCCTGGTGAACTCATAGAATATTTGAGATATGGATTTAATAATTTGAAGCTCAGTATCTTGACCATGTTTACTCCACCAAGTACACTCTTTCTTGAAGTATACTTGCGAACAGTGAAACACTCTTATCCTGCATTCTCTCACCAGTTTGAGAAAAATGCACTTACAAAAAGAATCACCATTGTGCATTCCTTTTTCCTGCCCTTGACAGCAAAACTATATCCCACAAAAAAGGTGTGCATCCACACAATTGAATTATGTGTAATTGGGCTGACTACAAACAAGACTTTTGTCCTGGGTCCAAAACACACTGCAGTCATAATGCAATTTGAATATGCTGTCCTAGCTCAATGCTAGACAATTCTGGGAACTGTAGTTTTGTGAGACATTTAGCCTTCTTTGTCAGAGAGCTATGGTGCCACAATAAACTACAATTACCAGGATTCCCTAGCACTGAGCCAGGGCAGTTAAAGTAGTCTCAAACTGGCTTATTTCTGCAGTGCAGGTGCAGCCTATATTTTAAACACTGAATTTGGAACATGAATCAAGACTGGGAAGAAGGAAAAGGAATTCGGCTGGGGACAGGTCATGGGCAGTTAAAGTGGTCTCAAACTGGATTATTTCTGCAGTGTTTTTTGGACCATTGTTATTATTCCATATTAGTGCATTATATCCCTTGGATGTTTAGAAGCCTAATATAATGCTTTTAGTGCTGCCTATTAAAAGATATTGTGCTCTATTCTGACTTTGCCTCTGTAACTGCTTTTTTAAAAGTGGAAAATGAAAACATGGAACAAAAAGTAAGAAAACACAGGCGAATTACAAAGGGAAGACAGCATCATCTCCATCCCTGTGAAATCTGTGAACAAGGTTTTTGGGTAAAAACAACAAAAAGAGCATTTGCTGGCACCATAAAGTTTAAAGATGCTTTATCTGGATTAACATTTGTGGACTTTATCGGATATAAGGTAATACTTTTTCTTGGTAGAATCTAAGTTCCATAGAGGTCGGAGTACTTGAAGCAGAGCTTTGAGGGGAAATGGACTTCAACTCCCAGAATCTTGGCTGAGGGATGTAGGATTTGTAATCAAAAAGGTAATTTCCCCCAGCTTTGTGAAGTCGAAGGCTTTCATGGCCAGCATCCATAGTTTTCTGTGGGTTTTTTGAGCTATGTGGCCATGTGGCATCTTCAGAGAAGGATGCCAGCCACAGATACTGGCAAAACGTCAGGAATAAACTCTTCTAGAACATGGCCACATAGCCTGAACAACCCACAAAAACTATTCCCCAGCTTTGTTTTAAACTATGTGTTGTGCATTTTTAGATTGCAGTCCTAGTGATGTATTTAATTCCCCCGAGCAGCTGTATTCAGATGTGGCCACAAGGAGGTAGTGTCTGCCTATTTATTACTGAGAGAAAGGGTACAAAAATACAACAAATGAAGACAGGAAATACACGTGTGTTGCTGATAAATAGCCAGTTTCCAGAAGGGAGGTGGCTGGTACAGGTGACCAAGTCTCCAGGGTTCCTTCCAGAGAGTGTACAGGACATGATTAAGATGGGAAAGGCAAGCAAAAGCCAGGTGTCTCACAGGAACTAAGCACGTGGATTTTAATTTAGAAGCATGATAAACAAGGAGGAAAAGAAAGTGTGGGGTAACTGGATATTGCAGAACATTTCCATTTGCCATACCAAACATGAACCCGCAAAATATATTTATGGCTGCCTCTGCACTGCAGAATTAATCCAATTTGACAGTGCTTTAACTGCCAAGACTAAGTGTTATGGAATCTTAGGCATTGTAGTTTGTTGTGGCACTAGAGCTTTGCTTTGCTTTGATCTGGTGCCACAGCAAACTACAATGCCCAGAACGCCATACCACTGAGCCGTGGAAGTTAAAGTGGTGTCAAACCAGATTATTTCTGCAGTGCGGACGGAGCCTATGTTTTGTGTCAGAGAAAGTTTCAAAGTGGTCCCATATTAAATTCAATGTAAAATAGTTGTTATTCTAAGTATGGAATGCATTAATTAATAATGATGTTGCTGCTGCAGTGTGCCTTCAAGTCATTTTTGACTTATGGCAACCCTAAGGTGAAACTATCATGGGATTTTCTTGGCAAGTTTCTTCTGAATGGGGTTGCCATTGCCATCTTTTGAGGCTGAGACAGTGTCACTTGCTCAAGGTCACCCAGTGAGTTTCCATGGCCAAGCCAGGATTTGAACCCTGGTCTCTAGGGTCCTAGTCCAATGCTCAAACCACTACAGTATGTCATGGTGGCTCTCATTAATTAATAACACAATTAAATATTAAACTACAACTATGTAATGATAAAATTACATTTCTTCTTATATTAGAATGAAAGGGGAAAAATTACAAATGAAGCCCAACAGTACTGAAAGGGCATACAGTAATTCCTGACTTATTATAGAATGGAAAAACTAGAAGATCAGTATTTTGAACTTTTGCCTCTTAAATTATTCTCTCCATCTGTAAACAGTTAAACCAGCTCAGCTCTCCTTTTCTTAAAATAGCTTTGTTCTTAAGGCACAGCAACAGTTGGTTGCTGCTAGCTTTGACTGTAGTAGTCAGTCTTTTTGTCTCACTTTCTCTTGCTTTCAAAATTCAAGATGAAGTAATAATCAAATCTATAAAAACTGGTGGCACATCTGTATTCCTCATGAGGTGTGAGAATTTTTTGTCACCTTCAAAAAGGTGTTTTTCCTATGTATGCATGTTGACCTGAACTAATGGGAAGGGCCTATATCACGCTGGAGGAAGAGGAGGAGTAGTAGTTTTCAAGCTTAAATTCCACTTAATAATTCATGCAAACTTTAAAAGATGATAAGCTTTTAATTAAAGGAGCAATGAAGAATCCTAACTTCCAAAACATTTTCTCCCATTTAATTCTCACCAACAGTAAAATAGTAAAACACTAATCTTAAACTCATTTTGCAAGCATAAAAGGTATCTACAGCAGACAGATCATATGTGTTGGGAACCATGTTTGTGCTTTCCTAACAGTTATCCAAAGAATATAAACTTGGTTCCCAATATATTTAAAAAAGAATTTGTTCCTTACCTGTTGTTGCTTTTCCCAAAGGCTTTGCAATGTCACATCTTCGACACATTCCTTTGTGCAAAGTCTTGATCCAAACACTTCTTGGATCCTGCTGACCAGGTACACATGGTGGTTCTTATCCATAGCATAGAAATGGTTGAAATCTAGGAAAATTACTTCCTTAGGGTGATGTGTTAGAAAGGTGTTGATCTCCATCAGTCCATCCCATACTGTTATTCCAAACAAGCCATGTATGAAGTAGATTTCCTGTCCTACTTCACCTGGCTTGGAAGATACACGGAGGTCAAAGTAGCGGATACCACCCTCAAGCTGCTCCTTGAATGTCAAGTTTTGTGTCACTGACCATTTCTTCATTATTTTCTTTACCAAAGAAATTTTGGCTAGCCGTTTGATTGCCGTAGCTTGATCTGGTCCCACAGGAGACTTCTCATCAACCCAGTAGCTGAAGGAGTCATGTGACCCTACAGTGGAGAAAGGTGATAGATACTGTTTTATTTTGAAGTACTCTGTTTTTGTTGCATGTCCTGCCATTGCAGCAGCATCGAGATAAGGAACATAAATTTCTGTAATGGCAGAACTACATCCTATCTCCTCAGTCATCCCTCTAAAATGTACCTTTTAGTTTCTGCACACACCCCAACATAACCATTTCCTGGCTTTTGGAGAGGAGGTGGCAGCAAACACACACCTCTTTATGTGTCTGCAGCTAGATATAGAATGACCATGTCGTCCTCTGGGGAAATCCCCCTGTCCATTTACCACTGGCTAGTAAATGGAGAGGGCAGAAGCCAACAGGTAGGTTTGAAAGGGGTGGTAAATGAGAAAGGGAGGAAGAGAATTCTGACATCCATAATGATTAGAGTAGTGATTTTCTTTCTTGCTTTGCTCATAGTTAACTGCACTACCAAGTTATTCCACATAGTTGCATATGTAGCTATAACAGCATGTGAAAAAAGGCCACTCTGAATATGGCCCAGTAGAGCCAGCAGCTAAGCTCATCTTTGACCATGGCTGCTAGAAAGGAAAACAAAAATACTTCAAACCCTCTGTGATAATTATTGAAATAATTTTCAAAAGAAAATCAGCCTGTACTTCATAGATGAAGCCTTTTATTGTACAGATTATGAAAAGCTATGGATCATTTTTTAAAAAAAGAAAATGAGTGTACAACATCATTTGATTGTCTTGATGCATAGCCTGTACTCAGGACTAGATGCTATTGTCAAGACAGAATATGGATAAATGGAATGGTTTCCAATTGGCCATGGGATCAAGCAAGGCTGCATTTTATCACGCTATCTGTTTAACATGTATCCTGAACATATAGTGGATTCTCAGTATCCACTGGGGTTTGGTTTCTGGACCCACCATGGATACCAAAATTCGTGCATGTTCAAGCCCCATTAAATACTGTAACATAGTAAAATGGTGTCCTTTATATAAAATGGTGAAATCAAGATTTGCTTTTTTGGAATTTTTTTAAAGAAATATTTTCAAGCTATGGATGACTGAATCTGTGGATACTAAGGGCCGACTGTATATGTAAAGTAGGAATAGATTTGGAGGAAGGAGGTATGAAAATTGAAGGAAGAAAAATTAACAATTTAAGATATGCAGATCACACCATACTACAAGCAGAAAGCAGCAAAGCCTTGGAATGAAGAAAGTCGAGGAAGAAAATGAAAAGGTCGGTTTAGAGATAAATATGAAGAAAACAAAAATAATATCAGTTTATTTACATAACTTTAAAGTTAACAATGGAGACCTTCAGATAGAGAAAGATTGTCTATACTTTGATTTAGTCATTAATCTAAATTGGGGGTGCAGTCAAGAAATAAAAAAAAAAGACTAGTGCTTAGAAGGGCAGCCATGAAGGAACTAGACAGTATCCTCAAGCGTCAAGATATATCACTGAATACTGAAGTTAAGAATGAATACTATTGTATTTTTTCAATTTCTATGTATGGTTGTGAAAGCTAGACAGTGAAGAAAGTGGATAGGAAGAAAATTAACCCATGTGAAATGTGGCTCTGGAGAAGTCTTCTATGGATACTGTCGACTGCTAAAAAGACAAATAAATGGTTCCTAGAGTAAATCAAGCTTGAACTCTCTCTAGAAGCCAAGGAGACTAAATTGGAGATTGTTGTACTTTGGACATGACTTGTTAGAAAAGACAATAATGTTTGGCAAGGTGGAAGGCAAGTGGAAAAGTGGAACCACTAAAATGATCTACTCCATTATATGGGATAGGAAACTAGCTGCATATTTCTGGTCCAACCTGGCAAGTATCTCTTTACAGCTAATGATCCATTGCCATGGGGCTCTCAATAGCCTGCAAGTATTTGGATGACTATGTCTTTCCTCCCTTCTTTTCAGCTATGGAATACTACAGTACAGTTTGTGGTCTATAAAATGAGGAGATAGCAGACTGAATCAGATGGGTTTTGGAGTTTGATGAACTAAAAAATATCAAGTGATGCTGATTGCCTTTCAGGGGACAATTTTAGTCTTTGGAATGTTCCCAGCTTATAAATCTACAAATATAAAAATACAATTTTTTAAAAAAACAACTCATTGATCAATGTAAAGTCGA
The DNA here is from genome assembly GCF_019175285.1 of Sceloporus undulatus. NCBI lineage: Eukaryota > Metazoa > Chordata > Lepidosauria > Squamata > Phrynosomatidae > Sceloporus > Sceloporus undulatus. Next base: position 3,309,738 of record NW_024802934.1, read on the forward strand.
AAGCTTTCATGGCCGGCATCTATAGTTTTTTTTTTGGGGGGGGGGGTTCGGGCTATGTAGAACATGGCCACATAGCCCAAAAAACCCACAAAAAACTCAATGATCAATTTCTGTAAGACACCAAACCAAATGCTGGAACATCCTCATGCTCCAAGGACTGAGGGGAAGATAAAAACACACAAGCCTTCTGTCTATGTGCTATGCTTCAGATAAAGCATTCCTGTGGACATATACCTTCTGTTAGTTTAGCTGACCCCTGAAAATATCAAATTGTATGTCTCCCCTTGGGATTTTATTAGACTACTAGACAAATGTTTCCTAGGTGTTTCGCGGATCAGAGGCTCATACTTTGAGCACTGAAAGCTAACCTTAGACTCATTTTATGCAAGACAAACATCTGCAAACAAGGCAGAGCAAGCAGTCAGTTTGACAGTAGATCTTGTCTTGCTTGTTTTGTACATTGTCTTCTTTCATTGGTCCAAAACACACTGCAGAAATAATCCAGTTTGACACCACTTAACTGCCCTGGCATAGTGCTAGAGAATCTTGGGAATTGTAGTATATTGTGGCAACAGAACTCTGATAGAGAAGGTTAAATGTCTCACAAAACTACAGTTCCCAGAATTGTCTAGCATTGAGCTAGGGTAGTTTAAGTGGTCACAACTTGATTATTTTTGCAGTGTGTTTTGGACCATTGTTTCCTTAATATCTTGGTGAAGAAATATTAGATACTATGTTAGAGAAAACATGCGAGTATGGAAACTTAATCTCATGTGCATCTTTACTAGTACGCCGATGACACCCAAATCTATTTCTCCATATCTCGTTCGTTGGCCTTGAATTCTGATGGCATCTCCTCTCTCAATGAATGTCTTCGGGCAGTAATGGGCTGGATGAGGAAAAACAGATTGAGGCTGAATCCAGACAAAACGGAAGTTCTCACGGCAGCGGCCCCGAAACCAAGAATTGGGTTGCAACCTCCGGTCCTGGATGGGGTCACACTCTTCATCAAGGACTGCGTTCGCAGTCTGGGGGTGCTCCTTGACTCGTTGCTCCTGATGTCAAACCAGGTAAATGCGACAGTCAGGAGCGCCTGTTATCAGCTTCGGCTGATACGCCAGCTGCGCTCTTTTCTGGAAGTAAGGGATCTTGAGACTGTTGTGCACGTGCTGGTAACCTCACGTCTAGACTTCTGTAATGCGCTCTACATGGGGCTACCCTCGTGCTTGGTCCGGAAACTGCAACTAGTACAGAATATCGCAGCCAGGGTAATTTCTGGAACATCCAGGAGGGACCATATTACCCCGCTTCTAAAGTCCCTCCACTGGCTGCCCATTAGCTTCTGGGCCCAGTACAAGGTGTTGGTTATCACCTTTAAAGCCCTAAATGGCTTGGGTCCAAACTATCTCCGGGACCGCCTTCTCCCCTACAGTCCTCCCCGCGCACTCCGCTCCTCTGGGAGAGGCCTACTTCAGCCACAAACATCTAGGCTTTCGACTACCTCCCAGAGGGTATTTTCCATCGTCGCCCCCAGACTGTGGAACGGCCTGCCGGATGAGATCCGTCTACTTACATCCTTAGACAGCTTTAAAAAGGCTGTTAAGACGGATCTCTTCCGGCAGGTCTTCCCAGGATAGAGAACCCGGCCTTAGAAAAACGTCTGGAAAAGATACTGCTGCTCCCACTGGTTGCTCGTTGGTATGATGTTGTTGACCTTTTGGTCAGTTTTTAACTTGTATGTTTGTTTGTTGTTGTTTTTTGTTCTGTTTTTTAAATATTGCATTGAATTTAATACTTTTTTAAGGAGGGGAGGGTACCAGGAATTTTATATGTTTTGTATTTTAAACTTTGTTAGCTGCCCCGATTGTTCTCAGAGGGGCGGGATACAAATAAATATTATTATTATTATTATTATTATTATTATTATTATTATTACCAAATCATTTTGGTATCAGCTCTAAGGTTCCTTATCTTTATTTTACTTATGATGTGTTTATGACACATGACACATGTATTTTGTGTCTCTTGTGTGCTTGGGAGCCATCTCATGTGTGTTCACGTGCATACTCTTTTTCTTTTAAAGTGACGTTTCCTGCCATGCACAATTTGAGCTGCAAATGAGATTAAGTTCTTAAATGGATTACCTTGTTAGAGATATTGAATTTACCTGGATCTACACACTGTACAAATAAAATATCAGTGTGCTGAGAATGCAACCAATCATCAGCATCATGAGGGATTACACTTTTATAATGTTTGTTCAGTACATTATTATTGTTTAACTAGATGAATTTGTAAAATTTGGTTGTTTAACTTTACAGACAGAATCTTTGCTTTTATCCCATTTCAAGGTACTTCACATACTTCAGCCTCAGAAACTAAACAGCTAGATGCAGAATAAATATTTTAAAGGCAAGAGCTTTTTTAGCCTGAAGCCAGAAGAGGTAAACAAAGAAGGTTTCATCTTCTTCTTTTGCCTCTGCAGGACTGAATGTGAATGACTGTGAGATAACATGATACCCTGTGAAAGGAAAGAGCTCAAATAACGATTTACTCATACTCTAGATCAGCCAGAACAAGCTAAACCAGCCTTAGCTCACAAATACTATAAATGAAGCACACAAAAATCATGAACAATGATTCTCAATTTTTTTGATCCTCCTATTTAGGACTGCAGCTCTAAGAATTATTACTATAGCAAAAGGGCCTTCTGGGAGATGCAATTCAAAATTTCTGAAGGACAAAAAGTGGACAACCACTGCTTAAACCATTCTGTTGAGGCTTACCCAGAGGCATGGTAATTGTATGTTAAGTGCTGAAATAGTTACTTATTGCAATCCTAATATACATTAGCTTTAATAGTTTTCTAGACCAATGGTTCTCAAAATTTTGAACTATAGATGTTTTGGACTCAGAGTCTCAGAATCCCTGACAACTGATCATGTGAGGAGGAGAAGGGGGGGGAGAGGCAGAAGGAAGAAGAGGAGGAAGAGGAGAAGGAGGAAGAGAAGGCAGCCCCCTGCTGCCCGCCACCATGAGAGAGGCAAGGCGGGCTCCAGGTGACTGGGGTGGTGTAATTTTGTTGTCCCTAATGGTGGTGCAACTGCATGGCCATGCCACCACTGATGACAATGGGACTTAAACATCCGTGGATTTTGATATCTGCAGGGGAATCCAGAGTGGATCCCCCACAGATACTGAGGGCTAACTGTTTCACTGGATTCAGAATAACATATATCTGAAGCCAGTGAAATTGCATCCATTTTAATTCATAAACAAGGTAGTGTTCCTACTTATCCTTCACAAGGACTTCACACTGGTAATGGAAGGAAACAGTATTAGTATCAGGCAGAGCTCAGGGTTAAGTACCAAGATTTGCAGGTCCATGTCATGACTCTAAGTACCTTCAGTGTGAAGTGAGGCTAATCCTTTATGTGCATATTGCTTTTTCTATCTGTAATCTATCTAATTTGTTACACTGGGGGAAAAAAGCTAACTATTTTTAAATCATGGAAGATTTTTAGAGCCAGCTGACTCCTGCATATCATGCACACTGTCAGCCAAACAATACTATACAATAATTGAAAATCGAAGAAAACGGTGTAAAAGTGCTGGTTTTTCACATTTCTCTAAAAGCAATTATTATTTCAATCAAATATATCATGCTGCACATTCATGATGAAAATATTTTCCTATGAATAGTTAGATAGTTACAAAGAGTTAACAATGTATTAAAAGCACACAATGTGAATGATACTATATTCTTTTTTTAAAAAAATTACCATCTCAGTATAAAATCAGTTTAGATAAAAAGTGTAACCGCAAAGCCGAACAGGCTGAAGGCATAAGGTACTGTCTTAAACTTATTGGTTCACCTAAATCAATGCTGTCCTTGACTACTGGTGAATCTCCGGAACCTCAAGCAGAGGTTTTATAATTTTTTTCAGCTCTCATACTTGAAATGTCAGGAAATTAGACCTTCCCACACAAAGCAAAGATACCATTACTGAGCTATAGATTTTGTCCAGATGGGCAGATCATGAACTAAATATGACATTTCTTATTTGCATAGGGTAAGATTTCAAGTATGAGAGCCTATTTCCTCATAGCACTGAACCTTCAAAGCAAGCAAGCAAACAAACAAACAAACACAATGCAGACTCAAATCAAACCAAAACCAATGTGGCAGTGATCCAAATCACATCTTGCATGTTGTTCTCAGACATCAAACACAGTTTTCTGCACTTGCAAAATCTTACTGTTTTTGCCCTGTGACTTCTAGAGAACCTAATAACCGAGGCTCTTAAGAAGTTCACCTAATAACCCTGAGGTCACCTTATCTCATCATCTCCTCAATGTCTCATAAATCACAGTTGCCTTAAGGGCACAAAATCTCAGGGCCTTTGGGCATGTGATATGAGGCTGAGGAAAGGAGCTTGTATCTCTCTATTCTGAGAATGAGAGAGTCTGGGCATGTAAGACAAGAGTCACAAAGATAAAAAAATGTTCATTAAAGGCACAGAGACAGGGTGACTTAACTTAAAGTCTTCACTGCAAAGGAGGAAAAGGAACTGAAAAATGTAGGCCATTCAAGGAAAATGTAGGACATGACAAAATAAAAGCTAGAAACACTCATACAAAGATAAATTCATGCTTGTTAGGCATGCTCAAAATGGAGGACATTTTGGAATTCCTTCTGGACAGAAGGCTGAAATGTAGGATGTATCCTGGAAAAGGAGGACATCTGGTCATCCTGCACAGAGAGGACAAGTGTGTATTGGAGAGGGGCAGTCTGGACCAAGATTTTAACAAAATATGTATCACCTGAAAAAAAAATGCAAAATGTACAGCCATAATCTGATTTGAAGATAGATATTTTTTTAAAAAACTTTCTGCACAATATTAGGATGAGCTGGACTGTTAGTATAGCTGGGTTAGATCAAGGTGAGGAAAGCTTCTTTGGAGAAAAGGTGGAGTATGAATTGAGAAGGGAGGATGAAAAAGGAGGGGAGAAAACAAGAAGGTGAGTGTAAGCATGATCACCAGCTGGGTGGTGGTAGAAATAATATGGCTTCATAAAGCCTTTGAGGTTAAGTACCCCAGCATTCCCCAATTATTCTGCTCCCTAAAAGGCATGAGGCCATGCTTCCCTAGGCCATTTTAGGCGCAGGAGAGACAATCACCACCACCATCAAGAAGTAACACAGAATATGACTTGCAGGTCCTTTCTTTATGGCTCATTTGGGGCAAACATTAAAAAAACAGTTAGTGAGAGGGCTTGTGGAAGGATGCAGCTGGGTTAGAAAGTGTGTGTGATTTCCCCCTTCTGTTTAAGACAAGGAGCTTTTTTTAAATAGTTGCTTCAATTTCTCTGCAATTAACACTTTTTCTCCCTTCCCTAACAACCTGCAAACTCATCACCTGTCCATTCTGTACCTGGATTGTCTTACAGCATTGTGTTATATCATACCTTCCAACATTTCACAGATGACAACTGGGACCCATTATCCCAAGCAGTATCAGAGTGTGGTCAAGATGGCAAAGGTATGAATGAGGAAGAACACACAAGATAGGAGAGACTGCTGCAGTTTGCCTTTGCTTGAGACTACAGGGAAGATTCTGCCACCCCTCTCCTTGCCTAATAGGAACACTTGGAGGGTATGCTGTCTGGAAGCTGATGTCAAATCATCTGCACAGGAGAGAAGCAGGGGCCTTACTCTGGGGTTGTGATCTGCACTGGGTGACACTTTATGCAGGGTGATGCCAATGCTCACTAAACATCTGCTTTTGGACAGAAACAGGATGTGGTGTTTGCCTGCATTCCTTTAAAATGCTGAGATGACGTGAGTGAGGTGAGGGTCAAGTGGGAGGAAAAAGGTTAGGCCTCAGGTTATTTAAAATATATATATTTAAAAATATATATATATTTAAATAAGATTCTTAAATTTTCTTTAAAATATTACATTTTATGAAATTTTCATTTTAACCACATGAAACTATAAACACATGAATGCATTTAGGCTGTGCCTGTGCTACTGTAGCTTAAATGTATAATTTTAATTTTGCTCGTTGTTTATGTCACAACTATTGCCATTACATTCAGTGATACAGTGGTACCCCGGGATACGAATGCGCCGCCTTACGAAATTTCTGGGTTACGAAAAAAATCCATTTAAAAAAACTGTTCCGGGTTACGAAGGTTATTTCGGGTTACGAAAAAATTTTTGGTGCTTTTCGGCGCTATTTCGCACGAAATCGCGGCTTTTCCCCATTAGCGCCTATGGCTTTTTCGCCTTACGAAGCTTTTCGGGTTACGAAAGCGGCGGCGGAACGAATTAATTTCGTAACCCGGGGTACCCCTGTATACTGGAGCTATGATTTATGAATAACATTAGTAAAAGAAATAAGGCCACCCGACTTACCGGTCCGGCCTGCTGCGATGGAAAGAGCCATGCTTTGGGTTCTCCTGTGCCTGCCCGTGCCCCCAGCATGCCTTGCAGGGGATGGGCGGCCTTCTCATTGGCCTTGAAAGGAGAAAGAGGCGGGCCTTCCGCTCTTCAGTGCCAAGAAACTATATCTCCCAGTGTCCCTTGGGAGCGGAAGTGTCCTGGATTGTCTGCCCTGGTTCCTTGGCGCAGTTTATTGGCTCGTAGGCCGGAGAGGTGGTGCCTCCATCTTTCCCGGCCTCCTCTGGGGCTTGGCCTATTTAAGGCCATGTGGCAGCCTGCCTGGGAGCCATTTTAGTTTGGCTCTCCCACCCTCCGTCCCTTGGTTTGGGTACTGTACTGTCACAACTTTTTTAGGTCCTGGATCTGGTGGGCATGGTTTCCAGGGCTGTGTAGCACTGGATCAGGAGTCCTTCAGGACCCAGGAGTGCTGAGGGCATGTGGTGTGGCCATTATGGCCAACATCTCCCATTGACTAGGGACTTAAGAAAGAACATGCGATAGTCCGGTTGCATGCCTTTGATAGGGCGTTTACCGTTGCCCCTATGTCATTCTGAAGCTTGGCCGTGACCAGGAGTTGATTGATAATCCAGATCTGGACCTCATGCTTTCGGCCAACCCTACCCCTATTATGGTTTGGTTTAATAAAGTTGTGGCCTTTTCCTCCAATCTTGTGTTTTGGTCTTCCTCGGCAACTTCCTTCCAAAGCAAACATTATTAAGGGTTCTGTATGGGATGGTATAGGAGGAAGTCAACGGGGTGGGTGGCACCATGAATTAGCACAACAGATGACGCCAACCCTAGTGATGCCATTGCAGAGGAGACAAAGAAAAAGCACACAACTGAACAACCTTTAGAGGCACATAGCCTCTTGTTCAGTTTTATTTGCAGTTTTCTCCACATCCAACATGTATCCTTGGTAATCAATATTTAGCAGATTTAAAAGGCAAGCACAAATATGTATAGCAGTTTTATAAATTATTCATGTTGCTTTTCTAAAAGTTGCATAGCAGCTTCACCTGAATTCTTGATGTATGTTTGTATTTGATATTACGCTATAGTTAATATTCTGTATATAAGACCTTTCTAGAACAAGATACTGAAGAGTTTTCAGATAACTTGTCAAAGAGGGAGATAACACTGTGGAAGCTCTATGTGTTAACATTCATAATTTAGAACAGTTAGGGTTGAGTTTTTTGGAATATAATTCTCATAATCCTCCAGCTTCCCAAACTAAATGTTCATATGAACTGAATGATTCTCAGAGTTGTGGTCCAAAAATGCAATCTTTTCCAAGCTCTGGTAGTGTCCTTAGAAAAAAGGTTATTTAAGTTCCTGGGGCCTGTGGGTACTATCCTACTTAATAGATAGTGATTTCTGAAGAACACAATGCATTTTTCAGAATAACATATCCTATAAATATATAAAGACTGCCTGGAGTGTATATTCATTTGTTCTTAAACAGTGCATTTCACTGAAATACTCCATAAATGCACCTCATCTTACATAAGCAAACTGTAGTTTTGTGCTATTTCCTGGCTGACAATTTTGCATGGTGCATGTAGGTAAAGCTGACCTAGTTGGAAATGCATCTAACAAAATGTCATGAGGCTTGAGGATTCATATCATTAACAGAGCAGATTAGCATCTTAAAAACAGCTTTTAAATACAAGCTAACTTAATTGCTCACTAGAGCAGTTAGAGGCAATAAACATTATGCCCACAAATTAAGTGAAATGAATGACAGAATTAAATTCTCTTGACAAGCATGCTAATTTCAGAGTGTTCTGTAATATACAGAGAAACCAGGAAAGCTATTAATAGGGTTGGGCTTTTTAGGGACAAGTGACACTTCACACACAGTTGGACATGGTTTCTCATTTAAAAGCAATAGTATTTTTATAACAGCTAATGCACATAGTTGTTCCCTCCATATGTTTAATATGCATGATGCATGTGGTCAAATCAACAAAGCAGTACCCATGCCTGGTGCCAAACAGCACATTGTCCTTTTCATGGTAAGGTGAAAATTTAAGTTTAATTTGACTACAGTGGTTTTCTTATTTACATGCTTCACTGTGCTGCGAATGCATGTTGTTTTCTAACCTAGCCATATGGCTGCAATGATATCATTTGCAAAACCCTCCCTCCTCTTGGTCTCCCATCCAGCATATGGTATTAGTGAGATGATTTCTGGTTGTCTGGCTGAAAGGGGCTGTAGCCATCACTGTAAGAGATGCCCCTGTAGACCACATTAGGTCATACATCCAGCCCCTGTATCTTTCAGAGCAGTGTGTGCAACAAAGTACTACATACAGATCACTTCACAAAGCAAACACACAAACAGTCCTTTCTTTTTCTATAGGAACAGTGATGTAATTATTTAATGGTCCTATACAACCCTAAAGAGTTCCCATACTTCGGTTCGAATACTGATTTTAAAAAAAGGAGACTGCAATCAGGAAATCAGAAAAAGACTGGGATTAGGAAGGGCAGCTGTGAAAGAACTGGACAAGATCTTAAAGTGTAAAGACCTATAGCTGAACATCAAAATGAGGATCATCCAAACCACTATCACCATGAATAGATGTGAGAACTGGACAGTGAAAAAAGGTGATAGAAAGAAAATCAAGTCACTTGAAGTGTGGTACTGGAGAAGAGTGCTGAGGATACTGTGGAAGCTAAAGAAGACAAACAAATAGGTTCTAGAACAGATCAAGCTGGAACTCTCTCTGGAAGCCAAGATACTAAATTGATACTTTGACCACATCATGAGGAAAAATTAATCATTAGGGGGAAAAGCAATGATGCTAGGAAAAGTGGAAAGCAGTAGAAAGAGAGGAAGACCACATGCAAGATTAGATTCAATCAAGGAAAATATGAGACTGGGCCTGAAGGACCTAAGCAGAGAGGTAGAGGACAGGGGGACTTGGAGATGTACACAGGATTGTCATGAGTTGAAATCGACTCAAGGGCAGCTAACAACGACAACAAGAACTCTAAATAAATGAAGGCCAGATTTTGTTGCAGATAAGTGACAAATCCTGATGATAGTATGGTGGTTAGCAGTCATTGTGCTTTCTGAAATCCACATTCTAGTACCCGATGATTGAGCATAATTCACATGCTGCCCAATGCCTGTGAGGCAATGTGCCAGCAATGTTGTGCTCTACCTGCTGCTGATATTGTCACTGCTCTGTGTTTGCAAGGCATTATGACATCATGACAGGATAAAATGTGCATGGAGAAAAGGGCAAGTGGGATGTGGCAAGGAACACCCCAGCCACCTCTATCCTGCCTTTAACCATTCCCTCTGTGAACAGAATCATGTCAATGTGAGTGTATGAGAACAAACCATAACAATATGTTATGTGAAGGAAGGAAACAATACAGAACACAAATGTAAATAGTAAAAGCAACTTAATAGAATATAATACAAAAAATCTCTAATGGGAGCATTTGGGAGTGTTTCAAAGCATATATCACTGTGTGAATCTACTAAGTAGCAGAATGGAAAGCCAGAGGCTGCTCAGCTCATTCTCTTCATGTTATTTGTCAACTGGAATTTCCAAGTTCCTTTGCTACCTGAGGGAGATTTCTGCCCCACTCCTGCCAACATACCTCAAAGCATTTGAGTGTTCAAACGCTATGCTATTTTGGGCCTTATTCTGTTTGACACTCCAATACCACGGGGGAGAGAGAGAGAGAGAGAGAGAGAGAGAGAGAGAGAGAGATAGATAGCACTGATCCTGATTGCCAGGCACACCCAGGACATGCTGAGCAAGGAACTAACATTTGCTTACTACTTGTTTTTTCAGCATACCACCACTGATTCATATTAAATAAGGTTTGAAGATATTTATCAAAAAATTGAGCTCAGAATCAAATGCATAATGCCATAGTGTCACATACAAAGTGTCTGATGCATAATGTTTGGCTGTGATGAGAGTTCATACAATCTGCCTTTTAGGGGTGTAGCTATGAGGGGATGTGGACATTGCTCCCATCAGTAAGAATTCTGGTCTCCCGCAATGAATTTACTCCCACCCCAGTTCTTAATTTCTAGCATGCCAGATACTAACGGCCCATACAGACAGGCCAAAATAAAGCTGCTTTGGGTCACTTTGGAGGTATGCTGTTTATTTGACACACACATCTTAAGAGGCCAGAAGCTACGCCAAAGCTGCACTCTGGTCCTTAGGACTGGACCATGGCTTTGGTGTGCCTTCTGGACTCTTAGGATGCATGCATCATTTAAACAGCATACCTCCAAAGTTACCTGAAGCAGTTTTATTTTGACCTGTCTGTACGGGCTCTAAGACATGGAACATCTCTTACACCTAGAACTCTCTTAGCTGTGTTTGCATTTCCTTGCTGATTCTGCCTGCCCCTTTTCTTTGGATGCCCAAACTGTATTTCTAAAAGCTCAACTGAATGTTTAAAATTACTGCATGCTAGAACTTGGGAACTGAATAAACATTTAATGTGGAGTATCAGCATTGGGGGGAAGTAAGCAAAACCCTCATTTCCTCTCCCTTAGCTACATTCTTGTTAGGTCAAACAAACAGCAAAATGAGAAGTCTTCACATCAACTGTTTCAAAGCAATTATTTAAATATAGTCCTCCAGACTGATTGATCTAAGATATCAGTTGGGTGGACTTGTCTTCTCACAACCATTTTGAAATCTAACAAGGACTATGAAATAATTTTCTCCTTCAATTTTTTTTATTATAATACGTTAGAGACCCAGCATAGCATAGTGTTTGAACACTGCTCAGCCATGGAAACCCACTAGGTGACCCTGGGCAAGTCATACATTCTCAGCCCCAGAAAATCCCATGATATATCAAGTGAGAAATGACTTGAAGGTACACAACAACAACAACAAAGAAAGCATTAGAAAAATGGCAATGTCCGCGATTTGATAAATTGTGGTTTTTGTGGAATGGGGATTTAAGATGGTTTCACAAGGCCTTCCTATATTGACTCTTCATCTACTTCAGTCTGATCAATCAGAGATGTCGGGCTACACAGCTTTTACTATTAGAAACTGTCTCCTTTAGAACCTTTTGTATTTTCTTTTGTTTTGCACATTTGTGTCTTCTCCATTAAAAACATACAGTAAAACAGGTTCAAGACTATCAAGATTTTTTTTCATGCCAATTTGTTTTTGGTACATTTGGTACAGAGCAAAACTGTATCAGCCTCTTTACAAAGCAGACTAGCAATCTCTGTGATAGGCAATCAGGGACTAACCTGCCCACTCCATCCTTTGGAAGTCCAATTAGCAAGCATCCAGTTTTAAATAAAATGTTTCTATCTGTGTTGCAAGGGCATTATCATGTGGACTCAGAGTGATGCAGTTGCCAGGATGAAATAAATCAGTCCTTCCTTGGATGGGGGAAAGGTTTTTTTTTTTCTTGGTTCCTTGAATTTTCTCAGTTGTGATTTCTAAGAAACCAGATGGCCAGCTTAGTTGCCTTTGCTCTAATTCAGGTAAGCTCTTCACAAGCCTATTCTCGATTGGCCCCTGTAGAGTTTCATGGTATCAGTAAACTGTTTCCCTTTCAGGAATATACATCTTCATACATTTTTCTTTCATGGATAACAGTATTTAACCATTACTCTCCCCACCACATAAGGTAGGGATGGAAAGAATATTCATAGATATACTGCTATACTAATTATCGCTTCAAGGAACATAGAAAAATGCTTTATGCCTAGTCAGACTATTAGTTAATCTAGCTGAGTATTGTTTACACTGACTAGTAACAGCCTTCAGGGTGTCAGACAAGAAACTTTCCCAATCTTTCTGGAAACAGTTTCATCTGACACCTTTTATAGGCATCTACCAGTAAATCACCATCCCATCTCAAGCCTTATCAAGAGAACTATATAATCCCATTAACCTCTTTGCTCATGGATCTATTTTTAAAAACATATACTGTATTTTCTGGCGTATAAGACGACGGGGCGTATAAGACGACCCCAAACTTTTCCAGTTAAAATATAGAGTTTGGGATATATTCACCGTATAAGACTACCCCCTTCCAACACACATCAAATAAAATTTTTAAAAAACATCAGATTTGATTTCAATATGGTAATTTTAATTCAAATGCTTATGAAATGCAGGTACGTAGCAGGAAAACTTGTTGTATACAAAGCCTGCTTGGATTGGTCAGCTCTCCCTGCCTGTCCAGCCCTCCCTGTCTCCAAGACTATCAGAGCGGTAGCGCAAACACTGCTCTTTTTTCCATTCCCCGCGGCTGTTTTTGATCTCCCCCCACCATATGCGGCAGCCGCAGATTTTCCACTCTGGCTCGGAAGTTTCAGCACCTGTCATATCAGACCCCCGGCGTATAAGACGACCCCCACTTTTGAGAAGATTTTCCTGGGTTAAAAAGTAGTCTTATACGCCAGATAATACAGTACTTCACCTATGAAATGTCTGAACAATCAGCATGACTCAGTGGGAATGAAGATTAATTCTGGAAGATAGCAAAAATTATAGTTGCTGGGTACATATTCTATCTGTTTATTGGAAGATACCAAAACATTCTGATTGAAGGGAAGCCATACAGCAATTAGGGAAAATAAAAAAGAAGATGCATAATACGTATTCCAACTGTCAAATTTATTTTGAAATAGAATTTGTACTAATGAATCACAAGCCTATGGATGGTGGCATGTAGTTGCCATGGCTCTGATCCGGCACTGAAAGGGGTGGTCTGTTCAGCCCCAAAATCTATAAGGGAACGCTTATAAAATAAAGTGAAAGAAAATGTTAAACTTTGTAACTACTGAAACAAGTTATACACCGTATCAAGCATCCTGAGTTAAAGTCCCAATGCCACCATATCACACCATGCACATAAACTCTGATGTTACTGACCAAATGCATTAGTTTCCTTCTATTTATCTACATTTCCTTTGGTCAGTGCATCAGACATAATTCTGACAAAAGAAGGAACATAATTAATTGAAACCTAATTTCAGTGAAACTGCACACGGAGAGTTTTTTGTGGGTTTTTTGGGCTGTGTGGCCATGTTCTAGAAGAGTTTATTCCTGACGTTTCTGCACTCTCTGAAGATGCCAGCCACAGATGCAGGTAAAATGTTAGGAATAAACTCTTCCAGAACATGGCCACATAGCCCGAAAAACCCACAAAAAACTATGGATGCTGGCCATGAAAGCCTTTGACTTCACAACACACAGATAGTTTGACAGAAATGGTTAATGTGGCACCATATCATCTAACCTTGGGGCCAAACAGACCAGCCAAAATAAAGCTGCTTCAGGTCACTTTTGAGGTATGCTGTGTAAATGACACACACATCTTAAGAAGCCAGAAGCTACGCCAAAGCTGTGCTCCAGTCCTTAGAACTGGAGCATGGTTTTGGCATGGCTTCCGGCCTCTTAAGACAACTGCATCATTTAAACAGCATACCTCCAAAGTGACTGAAAGCAGCTTTACATTGGCCTGGCTGTTCAGGCCCTTCGAGTCTTATTCTTCCACAATCTGAACAGAGAAGGTAAATCAATGCTTAAAAGAAATATGAGATAGCATGTTAGCATAAAGGCAATATAAGATCACCCTAAGAAGGGCTAGAGCTTCTTAGGTAGTATTCAGAAATTTTTAGTAATTAATTTTAAAGAAACCTTGCGTTTTCAGCATCATAGTATGTGTAAAGCAAAATCTGGAGACAAGAATTCTTTTATAAATAAGATGCTGAAGCAGACTAACATGGGTTACCCCTGTGGAAGTTCACACAAATCAGGCAATATGTCTGCACAAATCTCCAAGTGACCATCTGCTACTAGTTTCCTTCTTTGGGAGCTAAGATTCAAGGAGAGGCTTAATCATGATTTTGCTAAGTGCTTAGGGAGGGACTAGAGCACTAGGGGTGTAGCTGTTAGGAGAAACAGCTGAGCCTATCTCTTTAGAAAGAAGTGTGTCAAAGTCCAGTGAAACTATTATGGAGGGAGGAGGGGGAAGACAGAGGGACACAGTATTCAACAGATGCTGCAGAGATTAAAGGAAGCAGCCAACAGCTCATCATTTCTCTGGAGTTAGTTCTAATACTGGAAAAAAACTGCTCAGAAAAACAGAATTAGCAAACCATGGACAAAAAGACAAGCAAACTGTGCTCCAACTCCCGTTTTCTAGTTATATAAACAACGAAATAATTAATAAATTACACATAGGCATATTTTTTTAAAAAAATCATTAAATCAGAAAAATAGCTCACATAACAAACCTGTTTCACCATTTGCTTCAAATTAATTTATCTTTTAAAATCTAATTTCTGTTTAAATTGTAAATTGTATGCATATGTACAGGAAGCAAATCTTTCTGTCCAAACTGCAAATCCTCCTTAAATCATTGTAAGAAATTTGGCATGCAAAAATTATTTGACCAATGTAAGCTTTATTGGTTTAGGCCAGACAAAATGTCATACTAACTATTAGTACTAGATATTTGTAGAAGTAACCACATTGAGTTTAAAGTCATTTACTCCCAAATCAGTGTAACAGGAATAAGCAGAAATAATCTGGACTACATGAGGCCTATAGTTGCTGAAATTTGGCAGTAAGTAGTCACAATTTCTTTTTAGGGACAGCTATTCAGATTTTTTTAAAAAAAAATAATTTAGTTATTCATGGTACAGAAAAAATGTACTTCTGGAAAGAAAGCACATGCGGGTACAAGGCTGTCTCAGTGGCAAGAGGCTACAAAAAGCTGTTACAACTGAAGTCTTATCTCAGCCATTCATAGCTCATGAACTCTGAGGCAAGTGACCTAATTTCACCAGCTTCCTTCTTATTCTTTCCACTCCAGTCCAGTACACTCCACTTTAAAATAACTTACACATCTGAGAGAACAAAACAATTTTTCTAGTGCTGAGAAATCCTGATGAGATGATCAAAATTTTGACAAGTCTAAACATATTCTGTACAAAATGCACACTTGGTTGTATTGTGAAGTAAACATCATTTTCTTAGCAAAAAACCAAACTTTCTGTGTAGAAATATTATTGTCTGTGCAGAAAATGTTATTTCCTGTGCGGAAAATGCTATTTTTGGACACAAAAACACCACATGTAAATTTTGTACAGAATAAGTCCTTCTTTGGCTTCACAAACTCTGTTATTTTCTTTTTTTAAAAAATAAATTTTATTGATTAAAAACAAAACAGAAATACAACAAATACAGAGAAACAAGCAAAAACAAAATCAAAAACAAGATCAAAAACAAAACAACACCAACAACAACAACAAAAAAAAGGAAAAATATAAAAAGATACATAATAACATCACTACGAACTGAAAATATTCTAACAACACCACACCTAATTCCTACACCTTAAACTAACCCACAGACAGACATTTAAAATCCCTTCCCTTCCTCCAAGTTGAAGACATCTGATTTTTTATGAATTTTCTCTATTAATCTTCTTCCTTACATTATTATGTTCGTTCGAACATATCCCTTCATAATAATTCATATTGTATCAAAGTGTGTCCATTGTCAATTCCCAATATTCTTTTATAAAATAATTAATTTAATACGATACATGGTAACTCAATTTCACATTAGACTCATCATCTTTCCTATGTTCGAGTAGTCCCCATATCCCTTTGTACACCCCTACATCTCCTTAGTGCTACTGTTCCCTTTGTGCATCTACCACTGTAACTTCTTGATATTACTTATGACTCTTGTTTCAATATTATAGAACACTATGTTATATTAAATAAGCAGGTTGTTTTTTAAGTTCCTAACATTTTTCCTTTTTATGTTCTATTCCTGTGTTTTCTTTATTTGCTCTTTACAATGGTCTATAATGGGTGCCCATATACCTTCCCATCTAGACTCTTCTCTGTTTCTCAATAAGCTTGTAAGTCTATCGGATTCTATCATATCGAATATTTTCAGGTACCACTCTTTTATCTGCAGATTATCTTTACTTTTCCATTTTCTTGCTATCGTCATTCTTGCAGCGGCTATCATATAGAATATAATTTTCCCATAGTCTTTTTCTAAATCCTTATCCTCTATCATACCCAGCAGAAAGACTTTTGGTTCAAATTTAATTTTTATATTTAATATATTCTCTAAGTCTTTGTGGATTCGGCTCCAAAAGTTATTAATTTTCTTACAGTCCCACCACATGTGCATATAGTTTGCCTTTTTACATTTACAATTCCAACATTCTTTCTGGTTATGATTGTCCATCTTGCCCAGTATTTCCGGGGTTATATACCATCTATATTGCATTTTTAAATAGTTTTCTTTCACATCTGTACTTAGTGTATATTATAGCCTAATTTTCCAATTTTTTCCCATTCTTCCAATAATATTGGTGCTTTTAGATTCTGTGCCCAATTCATCATGTATTGTTTGACTGTTTCATCTTCCATCTCTATTTTTAACAATAATTTGTATAATTTAGAAATAATATGTTCTGGATCTTCAGTCATTAAAAGTCCAAATGTTGAATCTTCTCTTTCTATTTGGTGTTCTTTATTATCTAATTTAAATCTTTCTATAATTTGTCTGTATAAAAACCAATTAACGCTAAATCCTTCTTCTACCAATTCTTCCATTGTTTTAATTTTGAATATCCCTTCTTCCAATTTTAACAAGTCCTTATATCGTACCCATTCTGTTTCTTTCATCCTTTCTCTCCTAAAGAAGGCTTAATTTATCGAAGGCCACCCAGGGATTTTAGTTATGAAAAAAGGTTTATATTTCTGCCAAATTCTTAATAGCGATCTCCTTAAGAAATGATTATTGAAATTTTTATTTATCCTGATTTGATCATATAACAGATAACCATGCCAACCTACTACATTGTCAAAGCCTTCCAATTGTAAGATTTTTTCAATTTTAATTTGTACCCAATCTTTGATCCAGGTCAGACAACATGCATAATAATATAATTTATAGTTAGGTAGTCCTACCCCACCATTCTCTTTACTATCTTGTAGTACTTTAAATTTGATTCTTGCCTTCTTTTTGTCCCAAATAAATTTAGATATTTCTTTGTCCCATTCTTTAAAGGGTTTGTCGTTGTTTATGATAGGGAGAAATAGAAATAATAGTTTGGGGGGTAACACACATTTGGATTGCCGCAATTTTCCCTAACCAAGAAATTTGAAGGCCCCCCCCCAGCTCTTTAAACTCTGTTATTTTCAATGATGTTCTCACAGATGACAGAAAATTGACAACCATTGACAATGAACATTTCATGAAATATATTCTGTTAATGAAGGCTGAAATAAACAGCCCTGAAGGGTTAGCTTGAAGCCACTCCTTCTGAAGCTGGGTTAGGACCACAGCAACAGCATTCCACAGCCCTAATCCACCTAGAAGCTGTCTGAAAATGGAGCAGCAAAGAGCCTCTCCTTTTTGGCCGGCAAAAAGCCAGCTTTTTCCACCCTGCCACAGCCAGAAGCTGGCTGTAAGGCACTCCGGCAGCATGCAGTGTATAAACACAATGCCCCTGGAGTGTTCAGAAGCTGGCCCATGTCTGGGCAGCTTCGGAATGAGCGCCATATAAATCCTGTGCTCTGGAAGCAGCCCAGACAGTGGTGCAAAAGGGCCATCTGTTTTGGCCCTAACTCAATCATGCTAATAATTTTTAGGCATTTTAATTACTTCTTTACTACAACAACTCCACTGGCTACCTGACTGTATGCAGCCACAATTCAAAGTGTTGGTTATGACCTATAAAACCCCATGCAACTTGGTTCCAAGTTACCTGGTGGACTGCATCTTCCCATATAAACATGCTCAAGGTTAGAGATCTTCAGGGGCTGTTCTCTCCATCCCATCATCCTCACAGGCATACGATCTGCACAGAGAATAGAGCCTTTTTTGAAGTTCTAGTCTCTGGGATTCCTTTAATAGGACTCCTTACCTCCTTAGTGTCTTCACAATTGCAAGTGAAAACCTTACATTTTTAAAGGCCTCTGGAAATCTACAAGGGAGGGACTTTTAATATTGTGCTACACTGGTTTATTGCTTTTTGTTTAACTGAAGTATGCTTTTATCTGCTTTAACTTTGTTACAGGACATTCAGTCTTGGGGTAGAGAAAAGGCAGAATATATAAAAATAAGCAAATACTAACAATTTCACTGATTGGGGGGCTTGTACAAAATAGAATGATTTGTTCCAGAAACAACATTCTGTGAGAAACACTTTTTGTACATCACTTTATAATATATTGGGAGTGGGTTTACACAAAATATTGTGGGGTTTTACACAAAAACAATGTGTGGAGGTTTTTTTTGTGTGTGCAAAATAATCTTTCATGGGTTTTCACAAAAGATGCCAAAATAGTAATAAAATAAATAATAAAGTCCCATTTATTTATTTTTAATGTAGTGTGTGGACATGTTGAGACACTCTTTTTTGGTTCAGGATAAAAAAACCTATAAATGTTATTTACATCATTATGCACAAATGTGCACTAAAAGTAAAAAAAAGAATTGCACTAAACTGAGATTGTCACACTTTGCCATATCATGAGAAGTTATGACTCCCTAGAAAAGATAATAATGCTTGGTAAAGCAGAAGGCAGCAGGAAAAGAGGAAGACCACGTTAAGCATGATTAGACTCAATTAAGGAAGCCATGGCTCTGACTCTACAAGATCTGAACAGGGTTGTTGAAAGGATGACTAGGAGGTCTCACAGTCATAGGGTCACCATAAGTTGAAGTCAGCTTGATGGCAGTTAACAATGACAACTTACCTTGATTTATTGGCAAGGAAAGGTGCTTACCTATTATTTAAAAAATAATAATTTGATGCACCTCTTTCACGTGTGCCATGATTCAGTTCAATATTCAACAGAAGGTACTAAGCAATTAAACCAGTCCGTTATGTAAATACACTGTCATATCTCCATGTTACACTGCAAACCAGATAAATTGCAACGTGCTCATTATGAAACTCTCTCCACCTTTGCAAATAAACTGAGAGTAGGTGCTTACATTATTTTGTGTACATGCTGCCATTCATCTAGCCTGTGATGTAATATGAAAATATGAAAATATTATAGTGCTCTATGTACCTTACCAATGCACAGAATCACAGGTTTAATGAAATGTTACGTTTACAAGAGGAAAAGGGAAATTATTGGATACTATCAGTTTCCAGGACATGGGTGGAAGAATTAACCAATAAGAGTTGCTTATGATTCAGTTGTGAATATTTGAGATATACATTTACAACAGTGATAAAGGTAAGCCAGAAAAATATACATTTTCTTTAACTGCAATCCATATACTCCACTAAAACACTATTCATCTATCTTTAGGTCACTGTCTGAAATTATTGTGCCTTTACGTCAAAGTGGAGGACCTCCTTCATCCTGAGGATCAAATTTAATTGCTGAAAATAAAAGTCTTATTTTAGCTTAAAGCTAACAGTACAACCTTTTGGAATGATGGGGAACACATACAAAAACTTGTGAAAGGAGCATCACCATAACATATACCCCTAAAGATCCTCAAGAGGGTCAGATCTGGCCCTGGGGCCTGAGATTCCCCAGTCCTGATTTAGGTACTCCTTTAAAACCTGGGATTTGTGCCAGTAATTCCATTGGATGTCTGTCAATTTCCGGTTAGTTTCATCTGCATGGTGCCTTTAGGGCAGACAATTTAAATCTCATGCTAACTTGAATTAAGAAACACCACTGTAATGACTGACATAAGCTGGAAATCATTGGAACATTACTCATTAGCAACATTACTGCACGTGGCTAAGCACAATGTATGCACTAATAATTTTTAAAATGCCACACCTACTCCCAGTTATGCTGAACAGTTGAAGAAACAACTCTGAACAAGAAAATAATGTGTATATAGGCCTGTTACAGACAGCCAAAATAAAGCTGCTTCAAGTCACAGTGGAGATATGGTGTTTCAATGATGCATGCGTCCTAAGAGTCCAGAACTCACACCAAAGCCATGCTCCAGCCCTAAGGACTGGAGCATGGCTTTGGTGTGGCTTCTGGACTCTTAGGACGCATGCATCATTGAAACACCATATCTCCACTGTGACCTGAAGCAGCTTTATTTTGGCTGTCTGTAACAGGCCATAGTTTCATCACTGAAATCCCTACAATTGTCAACTTATTCAATAAGAAATATTCTGGATTTTTAAAACATTTTCAGTTCTGGTCATATATAAGGGATTCCATTTTGCTATGCCGTTATATTTAATGGGACTTGAGCATCCATGGATTTTGTTATCCTGGGGGATCCTGGAACCAAACCTCAGTGGGTAACAAGGAGCCACTGTATTGAGGTCCCAAGTAATTTAGGGTTTTAAATGTCATCACAAGCACCTTGAATTCAGTCTGGAAAGATATTGGCAGCTGGTGTAGTTCTTTTAAGACTGCCATTACATGCTGTCTATATCATATTCCACCCAGCAATTCAGCTGCTGCATTTTGCACTAGTTGCAGCTTCCAAGTCTTATTTAGACATCACTACCATTCAATTTAGCCCAAATTCTGATATAAAGCTACCTGGGGAAATGCACCACTCATACCTACATCTGGAGAAAGTGATTTGATCTTTAAATCCAGAGCAAACTTCCACTTTCCCCTTGCTCTTGAGAAATACTGATGGCAGATTACTTTTAATAGAAATACCCGACCATCTGTTATCAAGTGACGTTATGTTTGGGAGTGAGGGAGATTATGAGATGACAATTCCTGAAGCAGTTGTGATCCAATGGGGGCATGCATGCCTTTATAAATATCTTGAGGATCAAGACCTGAGGGGTGGTTCTGTTGCAGCCACATTCCGCACTTGTTATATGAACTGCAAATGAAAAGCATGACAAGCCGAATGCCAGCTCGTGCCTGACTGAGGATTTGCCAGTACTGGATGATGACCAGGCATTAACATTGCTACAGAACAATGACTCATCTTGTATCCTGTCTCTGCTGGAAACTAACTATGGATATAGGAAAAGGTCACCTCTCCTCAACAGGGAACCAATATTTGAAATAATGCATTATCAGTGTGTGTTGTGGTGAGGAATGTTCACTAACCTCAGCTAGTGATCAGCTTATACCCTAAAACCGTACTGAACATTTTATCTTATCCTGAATATTTTATCTTAATAAATCAGGCTCATTTACAGTTTTCTCAACAACCTTCCTGCTTATTTTTAGAAGTTGTATGGTAAAATCCTAACATACTTTTAGAGACATTGGACAGTAGAATTAACACGACAGCATTCATATGTACCCAGATGGGATATACTCTATTTTGGTGGTCATCTGATTTCAGTTTAGTGACAAAAATATTAAATTGCAGGAAATTGCTTTAGGAAAAAGCTTGAATCTGCCACCTTTTCAATAAGATTTTGATAGTGATGCTGAGAATTGACCTCTCTCTGAATACAATCCAGGCTTTGAGCATAACTTATCATCAAATCCTTCACAAAAAGGCCCAAAATTACATTTTTAATTTCTTCAGCTTTGAATGGAAAATTAACATGAATGTTACTTAAAATTCAGGAATTCAAGGGAAGATTGTGGTTCATAATATGTCTTTTTAAATGTTTTAATCTTGGGATTGTTTTAATTGGTTTTTATTTGTTCGTTGACTTGGGAGCCCTTGTGGGTTGGGAGGTGCTATAGACATACTATAAACATACAAACAAACAAATAAATACTAGAAGCTGGTTTTCTAAAGTCAAAAGGATGAACTTTCACACCTTTTTTTGGACAGTACACACTTTGGATCATGCCCACGACTAAGGACCTGTGACGTTCAGGGTAGATTGGATGGGGATAGGGATGCTGGGGAACACGGTGATATCCTTGCCCCTGCTCCATCTCTAAGCCTTCTCTGAACACAGGGGGTAATTTCTCAAAGTACCTGCTGTCAACTGACCAACAAATACACAATGGGTGGAGCACCTTACAGTAAACAAGATAGGATACTGGGGGGAAACACACGAAGAGGTATTAAAAAACAGAAAGTTTATTTCTATTTTTTTAAGCAAGACTGTGCATGTTGTGTTAGCAAAGCAACAAACTTTTATTTTCTATGCCAATGAACCATATCTACAAAATTGTTTGGCGTATTGACTATGCGAGCCAGTGTGGTGTAGTGATTTGAGTGTTGACTATGATTCTGGAAAGCAGGGTTCGAATCCCAGCTTGGCCACATAAACTAACTGGTGTGTGACTGGCAAGTCACACCCTCTCGGCCTTAGAGAGGATGGCAATGGTAAACCCCCTCTGATTGAAGAAACTTGCCAAGAAAACCCTGTGATAGGTTTGCCTTAGGGTCACCCTAAGTAAGAAATGAATTGAAAACAAGCAACATACACACATTGTTTATGTACAGGTTTAAGACTACACGCTTGAGGTCCAGTATGCATAGATTATATCTTCATGCTCAGTTGTACAGCATTTTGTTTGGGATATTTTGTGTACTCTCAGGCCTGCACACATACTTTATGGCTCCAGGTGCTCATTTGCTGATCTAGGTAAACAAGTAGCAAACAGAGTTGGATTCTGCCCCCCCCCCCAACTAATGGAGAAAAGCATTGTGTGAACAAATTTATTTGCTTACTTACATGTACGTTTCAGCCAATCTATGCCTGTCTTACAAACAAAATGTCAGTGATAAAATTTTCAAATTATAGTGATGCATTGGGAATTTTGTTGTGTGCCTTCAAGTCATTTCTGATTTATTGCAACCTTAAAGTGAACCTATCATGGGGTTTTCTGGGGCTGAGAGTGTGACTCACCCAATGTTTCCATGGCCGAGCAGTGAATAAAACCGTGGTCTCCAGATTTGTAGTCCAACACACAAACCACTACACCACACTGGCTTTCATTTGGAATTACTCTAGCTCAATAGGAGAACACATGAAAAAGATTCAGTCCCAGGCATCTCCTGTTTGAAGGCTTAGACGCTGCTGCAGAATCTATATACTTTTGGATGTTGTTGGATTGCAATTCCCATCACTCCTCTGTGCTTGGTAGGTCTGATGAAAGTGGAAGTCCAGCAACATTCAGAGGACACTATTTAGCTTATTGGACTGATGGTATAATCAACACAAAGCAGTGGTGTAGTGATTTGAGCCTTGGACTCTGACTTTGGAGATTAGGGTTCAATTCCCCTTTGGCTGTGGAAACCCATTGGG
This sequence comes from Sceloporus undulatus, assembly GCF_019175285.1. Classification (NCBI taxonomy): domain Eukaryota; kingdom Metazoa; phylum Chordata; class Lepidosauria; order Squamata; family Phrynosomatidae; genus Sceloporus; species Sceloporus undulatus. The sequence continues at coordinate 3,333,374 of NW_024802934.1, forward strand.
TGACACTTGGCAAGTCACACATGCTCAGCTCCAGAAAACCCCATGATAGGGTTGTTTTGTACAACTTGGCAATAGGTAGGGGCCAAAATTAAAACAGACTAAACTTTTTTGGGCCACAGGTTTTAATTAATTAATTAGAACTAATTAGTATTCTTTCCATCCTCCTCTTCCTCTGCCTGGCCCTCTTCTCAGGAGAAAGCCAAGTGGTGGTGGAGCCTTGCCTATCCTTCTCCTCTGCCTGGATTTCTCCTTGGGAGAAGTCTGTGTGATGGAGGAGCCTTGAGGGGTGAGTGTTTGACCCTCTTTGTCCTCCTCCTCTGCATGGCCATCTCCTCAGAGGAGGCTGAGTGGTAGAGGAGCCTTGCAGGACAAGCACTTGCCCTTTCTTCTCCTCCACCATATGACCCTCTCAATAGGACGAGACTGAGTGGCAGAAGAGCACTGATATCATTTCACATCTTTGTGGGCCGCCTGAAATCCTTTCGTGAGCCATGTACGGCCCCTGGGCTGTATGTTGTGCAGGCCTGAGTCTCTATAACTCAGAAACAACTTGAAGGCACACAACAACAACAACAAATAAATAAATAGCACAACCTACAACCAAGTAAATATAATAATTAAAAACTGTATAACAGATAATACTGTTGTAACCTTGCAAATTAAATTGGTATTATTATTTCCCCGCCCCCAGAGCACAGATTGTGGAAGGGGGCTGAGGCTGAAATAAAGTTATTAGTTTAAGGCTCCAGAATGAATGTATTTATGACATAGTCTGGACTAGTATAATGTGCCCCAAGCATTAAACAAGATCTGGAACAAGGACGTAGCCAGGATTTTGGGAAGGGGGGGTCAAGACTAAGTGCCACCATTTTGAGAGGCTAAGAGCCCCCCCCAAGACACAAAAAGAGGGTCGAGCGTTTACCCGCAACACCTTGATGACACCACTTTAACTTCCATTATGGCTTCGTGCAATGGAATCTTGGGAACTGTAGTTGAGTCATCTGTCAGGTGCCACAACAAACTACAAATCCCAGCATTTCACAACATGGAGCCAAGGGCAGTTAAAGTGGCATCAAACTGGATTATTTTTTCAGTGCAGATGCAAACTGAGTCCTTCCTCTGAAGGTGTTTACATCAGATAAATTCAGCTCAATAAAGCAAAGTGCAGCTGCTCAAGCAATGAGCGGCAGCCACTCTGTTCATGCTCAGAGACACTCTGCTCATGCTTTGACACACTGTATTCCAACATCTGAGCTGAGCTACGAACCCAGGCTGCATCCACACATTTCATTCCCACTTCCAAGAGGGATTTTTAATTTTGAGACACACACACACACACACACACATACATCTTTTAATTCCAAGACCTACCTACCTATCTATCTATCTATCTACCATAATTTTTAATTCCAAGCCTTTCTTTTTATATTAAACAAACCCCTTTAAGAGAATCCTATTTTGGGAGAAAGGCAGGGTATAAAATCAATAAATAAAAAAATTGTAGTGCAATAGTCCATCAGTGCATGGCTTGCATTATAAGACTTTATACCTTTATACATTTAAAAACTATTAAAATCACAGTAAGCTCAGAGTGCTACAGAATCATGGAATCATAGAGTTGGAAGAGACCCCTAGAAGGGTCATCCAGTCCAATCCCATTCTGCCATGCAGGAACTCCCAGTCAAAGCATCCTCAACAAATTATGTAATGGAGGTGTCCATCTGCATTGTAGAAAGATATACTATAGATTAATGCTATGGAAAATCACCACCTTGAGTCCGTATATTGGGAGAAAGGCGGGATATAAGAAAATAACAACAACAACAATATCTGGATATTGTAGTTTTGTGAGACATTTAGCCTTCTTTGTCAGAGAGCTCTGGTGGCACAAAACATACTACAAATTGCAGGATTTTCCATAGCATTAAAGCAGTGTTGAACTGGATTATTTCTGCAATGTGCAGCCTTATTAAACTGCAGTTCCCATCAGTCTGTGGTGCTGCTGGATGATGGGGCCTGCAGTCTAGCATTGCCTGGAGCAGGGCCATAGGACTCCACAGCCACGATTCATCATCTTAGATTGATTCCATATATTAATTAATTAATCATAAAAACATAGAGTTAGAAGAGACCCCACGAAGGGCCATCCAGTCCAACCCCATTCTGCCATGCAGGAACTCTCCATCAAAGCATCCCCATTGACATGCTGAAAAAGAGCCAGCTAACTGTATTTTATTCTATTTGTCTTTTAAAAAAGAGAAAAAACAAGGCTGGAAGGAAGCCTCTTGCGTTTCTGCATCACAGACCCACCTCTTTTTTGTTGTTGCAAAAATCCAGAAATGACTGTTTTTGAAAACATGAGTCCATTCTCAGGATAAATGTCCAGAGTAGAGCCTGAGTCTCCTTTCTCTAGACTTCCAAAACCCCAAACTGACCCTGAGAGCATCTGGTCTGACCCCAACTCAAGGAAACTTGGAAATCCTGAAAGTTTAGATCAATGACTGAATTATTGAATTATACAAGGCATAGTGGTCTCAGGGTTTTGCTGAAGCTCAGTATGCAGCAGCACAACATTATTTTAAAAATATAGTGCATTAAATTACCTTCAGTCTATGTCTATGAGATGCATATGAAACATACATGGATCCCATCTCCCAGTATAATATCCCATTAGACATAATACTGTATATCAATATACCCAAATCTGAAAAACTCCAAAATCCAAAATACATCTAATCCTCAGCATTTTGGGTAAGGGATATTATTATTATTATTATTATTATTATTATTATTATACTATATTGCACATGGATGGATATAACAGCTAAAAGTTAGAAGTCACCTTTTCTTTCTTTTCTTCAGTTCTCCCTGAGGGAGGAAGGGGGGGAGGAGGAGGAGTGGAAGCCGGACTCTGAAGGAAATGAAAGCGAATGGAGTCACAGGGACTCCCTCCCTCCCTCTCTCCCTCCCTCTCCCTCTCTCTCTCTGAGCTTCCAACACTGGTGTTCAAGCTCCTTCCTCCCCCCTCCCCCCTCCCCCCTCCATTAAAACCACGGAGGAGAGGGAAAAGAGGAACTTTTGTTTTGTCTTTCCTCTGTTCCCTCGCCGTGGTTTTAATGGAGGGGAGGGGGGAGGAAAGAGCTTGAACGCCCCCAGGGCCTGATAGGGGGGTTCTGACCCCCCCACCCCCCCCCCCCCGGCTACGTCCTTGTCTGGAAATACACTCTGAGCCAATAAATCAAGTGCCTAATCTTATCCAGGTTACATATCAGCAATATATGTTTGTTGCAATTAAGCATGAGTTAAAGGGGTACTTTCCTTTTAGCTTTTCTTTCCTAGTATAAAAAAGGTACCGGTTATACAGATGAAGTACACTAGTGTAATGTTCCCCCCACCAGATCTTTCCTTTGTAATTGTATTAACCTAATACCAATGAAGCATTCAATACTGCAGGCAATATTCAATTATTCATTCTAGCCAGAGTAGAAACACTGAATCCATTAATTCAATCTGTCTACTCCAGGTGGAGTTAAAGCAGGATTTAGCCCTGATGAAAAATTGCCTTCAAAATAACTGGGTAGGCTAGGACCCCACCAATTTTACACTTGGTCCCACTGAAGTCAAGCAAGGTGCCTCCTCTCAGATAAGCAAGAAAGCATTGCCAGAAATATTCACAGTGCCATAAATGGTTGAATGATAGGCTTACAAGGGGTACACCTACACTGTAGAAATAATGCAGTTTGACACCACTTTAAGTGGGGTAGTTTAATCCTATGGAATCCTGGGATGTGTCATTTTACAAGGCCTTTAGCCTTCTCTGCCAAAGAGTGCTGGTGCCAGAAAGGGTTGATGGAACAAATGGGTTCCAGAACAGATCAAACCAGAACTTTCTCTGAAATATAAGATTTCAAGCATGAATCAGAGTGACCAGAGGTCCTCCTTTTCCAGGACTTGCCCTATATTTCACCTTTATGTCCAGGAGGAATTAAAAAATGTCCTCCACTTTAAGCATGAATCAGGGTGATCAGAGGTCCTCCTTTTCCTGGGAATGTCCTATATTTCACCCATTTGTTCAGGAGGAATTAAAAAATTTCCTCCACTATATTATTATTATTATTAAGCTTTATTTTTAAAGCACTGTAAATTTACACAGTGCTGTACATAAAAAAATAAAATAAAATAAACCTGCCTAGGGCATACATTCTATAAAATTAAACATAATACATATATTACCATTTAAATAATAAAATATAGCAAACCACAAATAAAAATAAACGCAGGATAACAATAAGCATGAATCAGGGGGGCCAGAGGTCCTCCTTTTCCAGGACATGTCCTATATCCCACCCTTCTGTCCAGGAGGAATGTCCAAATTGTCTTCCATTTGGAGCATGGCTAAGGAGCCCGACTCAGGGTGACCAGAGGTCCTCCTTTTCCCGGACCTGTTCCTCCATTCCCGGGAGGAAAGTCCCAAAGGTCCTCCACATGGAGAAGGACTAAGAAGCATGCCCTGACCATCTGTTTGGAGCTTTGCGTTTGGGCAGTTTCCTGGGATGTCCTACATCGGAGGGTGCCTTGTCCTCCTTTGCTGTGAGGTCCTCTTGCTCCAATAATAATAATAAAATAATAGATTTCATTTATATCCCGCCTTTCCAAAAGGATCAAGGCGGGTTACAAGAACTACATAAACAGATACAGACAGCTAAAAATGACATCTCCCTTATCCCTTGCTCTAACTACAACACCAACACTATAACTACCAATCAAAATTAGCTTCAAAGAGACACATTTTTAATATAGGCAAGAAGGCGCACAACGCACAACTCACAACCACCATCCCCATCAGGAGGCGAAGGAGAGAGCTCTGCTCAGGGGATGATGGGTCTCTGAGTGCCTCACCTGGGATGGCCAGGTTGGCCAGGGGGAGGGCGCTGAGGCTGGGGGGCAAGGTGCCCATCCAGTCTGCGTTGCTGCCTTCAGATGCCATCTTCATCCTCTCCTTCTCTCTCTCTCTTTGCCTCCCAACTGCTCGGTTAGCCTCTCCTTCTCGGGCTCCACCCGGTGGGCCACATGGCCCTCCCTGCCAGGCTCCCCCAGAGCATCAGGAATCCGCCTTGGGAAGCTTTGGCACCTGGCAGGCTGCCTCCGATGCTGCCAGCCAAGGACTGGGTGCCTACCTGGCCGGCAAAAGGAGAGAAAGAGCCCTCTCAGCCAAGGCTGGCCACTAGGATTGGGCGGCCAGAGAGGCAGGCGAGGCTGGCAGGGCTGGCACCGCCTCATCCCTCTCTCTGCCAGGGAGGGATGGGCACAGAGCAGGCTGGCTTTCCTTTCCTCACTCTCCCCACGAGTTTGTGGGATGTTGTGTTTGACTGTATTTCAGTGTTCTTTAATGTTATCAGCCGCCTCTGTCTAATTGGAGAGTAAATAATAATAATAATAATAATAATAATAATAATAATAATAATAATAATAATAATAATAATAATAATAATAATGGTTGG
>NW_024802934.1:3338884-3343838 GCF_019175285.1 Sceloporus undulatus
TATTATTATTATTATTATTATTATTATTATTATTATTATTATTATTATTATTTCAGGCTGCCTCCACACTGCAGAAATGATCCGGTTTGACCTCCACTTTAATCTGCCATGCAGTTCTGACAGCTGTGGTCTGTTGTGGCACCAGAGTTTTGCCTTTCCTTTCCTGAATCTCCCCATTATATCTTTTAGGCTTCATCCACACTACAGAAATAATCTGGTTTGACACCACATTTTAAACTGCCCTGGCTCAGTGCTATAGGATTCTGGGAACTGTGGTTTGTTGTTGCACCAGAGCTTTGTTTTTTCTTTCCTGAATCTCCCCGCTTTTTCTTAAACTGCATCCACACTGCAGAAATAATCCAGTTTGACACCACTTTTTTTAACTGCCATGGCACAATGCTATGGGATTCTGTGAATTATAATTTGTTGTGGCACCAGAACTTGCTTTTTCTTTCCTGAATTTCCCCACTGTTTCTTTGGCTGCATCCACTCTGCAGAAATAACCCTGCTTGACCCCACTTTTATCTGCCATGGCTCAATGCAAGCAAAGCTCAATTCCCAGAATTCCATAGCCTTTAGCCATGGCAGGTTAAAGTGGTGTCAGACTTGATAATTTGTGCAGTGTGGATGCAGCCTTATTAGACATCTTGTTTGGAGAAGCTTCATTTCTCCCTCTCCTTTTCCCTCCCAAAGAGGCAGATGGAACTGAAAAGGGAAGGAAAAGGTGGCAGGTACTTCCATCTTGATCAAAATTCAATTTCCAGAAGGAAACATAGATACATACATGGGGTGACCATACACGGGGTCCCTCCTTTTCCAGGACATTTCAACTTTCTGTCCAGGAGGAATTTCAAAATGTGCTCCATTTTGAAGCTAAGAAGCATGAATTTATATCTATATTAGTGGGGTTGCTTCAGCTTTTATTTGGCAAAGTCCTCCATTTTTCTGGAATGTCCTGCATTTTTCATTGCCTTGTCACCCTGCACACGCACACGCAAACATATATGACAGCACTGTCAAACAACATTCTTTGCTCATTGTTTGCTTTGTGACAGAAAGGTGTGACTAAAGAGCATCCTGGGCACATGATGTTCTGAAAGTGTAACACCCCAAAACAAAGAGCACACCTATCACACACATGCAAAAGTCACACTGTTCACATGTAAAACACTGGTTCTTTTCTTGCCTTGCCTTGCTTTAGAAATGGAAAGTAAGGAAAGAGAAATGTAAAGCTGAAGTACAATATGTTGAAATACATTTGTTGTTATATGTCTTTGAGTCCCATTTAAGCATTTTCTTGGAAAGGTTTATAAAGAGGAAGTTTAGTGTTGTCTTCTTCTGCGGCTGAGAAGACAACATTCTTGGCCAAGGTTGCCCAGTGGTTCTCCAGGGCTGACTAGGGTTCCGAACCTTGGCCTTCCAAAATCCAACACGCAAACCATTACATCAGACTTGCCAGATGATAACAGCATATGCCACAACAGGCATGAATTCTAATGTGCTACAAGAACCTTTCTGTGAGTACCTTTTTGTGTCCTACAGAAAATCACTCATTTTAATTTTAATCATATGCAATCTCATGTTGTCTCAGTATTAAAATAAATTGGTGGCTGGAATTCAACATGTTCTACATAGGGACCATTCACACTAGGAAATAACACAGTGTGCGAACTGGGTTATTTCCATGGGGTTCACACTTTCCCTGACTGCACTCGGCACAGTTTTCAGGGTGAAGGGGTAGCAAAAAAAAAAACCTCACTTAACCCGGTGCATTTTGCACCTGGTCATTTACTTCATCTTTTTTTGCAACACCACAACGATCTGGATCTTTGGTAGTGAAAACTCACTACCAGAGAGATCTGGATCACGCGGCAAATCATTTTGAAAATGGAAGTGCCTCCATTTTCAAAATGATCTGGCACCCCAGGAATGTCTGCCACCTTTTCTTCCTCTTCTTTTCGCCTCTTGCACCTGCCAAGTGTGTCCTCCTTGCCCTCGTTTCTCCTCCCTCCACTTCCTCCCCTTCCTGCACCTGCTACACTGCTTCTTCTTTGTCCTTCTCCTCTTCCTCCTCTTCTTCCCCCCCTCCTCCCATGATCAAATCTCTCTGTGGCGTTTTATCCCTATTGCTATTCCTTGAGTGTGAACAGGAACAGGGACAAAATGCCATTGAGAGAGTTGATTGTGGCAAACATATAGAAATAACCTGGTTTCCACATCTAGTTACATAACTACTTTAGTTACATAACTACATTAATTGAACAGCTAAGTAACATCTCCCAGCCTGGCTCACCAGGCATCCAGTGCTGTGAGCAACATAGGTGTGTTTTCTTGTTGATCAGGATGCAACAGACTGATGTTTCCACACACACATCCACAGTGTCTGTCGCAATACCTCTTTGCTCATAGGAGGAGGATGGAAATGTCCACTGTGTCCAATCAACTGCTGCCTGGTAATACAGGATTAGAGGACATTTATGAGCCATATGTATTCCCTATTCTTATTGCATATGTAAGGATTGTGAACAGTGGTATCACTAAGGAGTTGTGGTGGTGGTGGTGGTGCAGTTCTTACCACATGACACTCCTGAAGAGAAGGAGACTTCTCCTGGCTTTGCTGCAGTGACAGAAGCCACCTCATGAGGAGACCTTTGCCGACACAGTGAACGAGAGGGCTGAACATGCCCTTTTGGCCACTGTACCCCAGTGGCATCACAAGAGTTGGCGTCACCCAGTCTAGTAACTCATGGAGTCACCCCCCCCGCCCCAATTGATGTCCTTCTATACCACACCATACAGAATCCTTAGTGTTGTTTTTTGTACCAACGTTACTCACCAATTGTAATTTCCATATGTCACTGAACGTAATGGTAATAGTTGCAACATAAACAACTGGTACAATTATAAGTATAAGTGGTCTCCTTTCTTCTTCCACTGAGCCTCACCCCACTCATCCCTTCTCTTCAGCATTTTAATGGGACAGGCAAATGCTACAGCCTGTTTCCTGCCCAAAGGCAGATGTTTGAGGAGTAGTGGTGTCACTCCCTGTTAGGGTGTCACCTGGTACTTTGCGCACCCCCTGGTGAGGCCACTGCTGCCCCCACTCCCTGGCAGTTCCTCCATACCGGGTGATACCAGGGACGGGGACACCACTGATCATGAATATGAATCAATTACAGATGTGTAACTCTGAGCTGCACATTTGTATTACAATTGTGAATTCCAAGCAATATTTTCTGTATATTTGGTTTAGCAAGTCTACATCCTCAGCTACACATTGAATTTGCTATTCTGCACCATCGTCCCTATATGCGGTACGTATCACTTATATTTACCAGCACCATCATAACAGGTGATAATGACACAAATCCCAATGATATTTTCTTCATTTTCTCCAGGTGTTGTCTTTTGAACATGTTTTGAACATGTTAAATGTTTAAAGGCATGAAAAATAATTGAACAACAAAAATTACTGAAATATTTCTATTATGCTTATATAGTTATTACTTAACTATAATAACAAGATGGAGCTGACCCTCCATGAAGGAGCCATTTCTTCTTCTTTTAATCCTTCAGTAATCTCATTTTAGCTGCCCTAGTTGTTTTTTAAAGCTTTGATAGCATGCTTCTATTTCTTTTCAACAAAGTAGCTCAGATTGGAGCAGAATAAATAAAGCCAGGTTCCAAATATAAGTCCTTTGAAATGCTCTTAGTGGCTGTGGTTACAAATCTGTTTGGAAACAAATACAGAACTGTGGCATTCTCGTGCATTTTTTTAGTTCATGCATGCAATAAAACTGAGCAATGTTCTGAAAAGTTGCATTAAGTTTCTGTTCCTTCATCTCCAAAAAGGAAGCAATAGTAGGGCTGCAATGCAAAACATGAGATACCAAGCAAATCTCTACAATTTATTCAGGTTGTAAAATCCAATTTTTCTCATTGGAGGATTTGGATTATCTTGGCACGGCAATTTGATTGTTTTTGTTCAACATGGAGTATGCACAGCTGTGATTATGGACCAACCTATTCATTATACTAGGACAACAATAACTGATTTCCCAATTTTATTTTACTTTACAAAATGAAACCAGTGAAAGACAAATCCTAACATGATAATGGAATATAAGAGTGAATGTATGCACCTGTTAAAGTATTTAATCCATCTCCCTTTGATTTTATGTACAAATCATCACAAATAGGACTGCTGAGAGTGAATTCAGGATCTGTGGGAAAACAAATGCTTAGATGGACCCTCCAGCTGTTCACTAGATCTGTAGATCTGTACAACAGCTGATGGCTACCAGAGGTTGACCATAGGCTGGCTAGATAAGCACCTCTGGGCTGGGGTAGTGACTTTGAGCCAAGTCACTACCATCTTCCATCTATAATAGAAGGGTAAATAGTCAATGAAGAGCCTGTTCTTCCTTACTGACTTCCTGTGGGCCAGGAAGAGACTCCAGAGACCTTGGTGACAGGGACATAGCCAGGATTTTGGGAAGGGGGGGCAGACTAAGTACCACCATTATAATGGGACTTGGGCATGGCAGCGCGGTGGCGCACACCATTCTTTGTATCAGAAGGGGGGTCTGGACCCCACGGACTCCCCCCTCCAGCTATGTCCATGTTGGTGGCAGGTCCTAATGTGCACCCTCACAGTGTTTCTTGTTTCAAGCAAGGTGAGTGGCCAGATGGGGTGGGGTGGGAGAAGAGATCAAGGTGGCTATTTCTTGCTGTGGGTGAGGAGGTGGGAACAGGGGAGACTTCAGGTGACTGGCGCACCCTGGAATCTGGCTTGGCTGGATGTAGGAGGACTTTCCACAGTCTTGCCATTTCACTTGTTGCCTTAGGGAGTGACTTCCAATGAGTCCAGCTTCTCTTCCAGGACTGCCCAGCAGTTGTTTTAAGCTGCTGGTGGACCAGCTAAATTCTTTACAAGGGATTTCAAATGTTGTAA